>NC_057798.1:308914497-308963614 GCF_018294505.1 Triticum aestivum
GGGGGTGTCTGGGGGGTTCGGGGGAGAGAGAGAGGCCGATCCATGACGTCACCGGGCGAGGGGAGCGGCGAGGCGGCGAGCAGGTGCGTGGGGCGCGCTGCGGTCGCCGTCGGGCACCTGCCTGCCTGCCTGGCCGGCAAGCAGCTCGCTGGAGCGGCGCTGGGCTGGGCCGGCAGGTGGGCCGGGAGCTGGCGTCAGGTAAGTTTTTCCATTTTTTTCTGTTTTCTGTATTTTTTAATACTTCTGCAACTTTGTTGAATTAAATAAAATACTTAGGCAACTCCTAAAATCACCAAACTACTCCTGGTCCATAGTTGGACTATTTCCAACATGAAACATTTTAGTTTGGAGATATTTGAGCATTTAAATATTTTACATAATTTTAAATGCCCAAATTCAAATATTTATGATTTAATTCGAAAACCCTAAGATGGCCTAGGAAAATGTGCATCACTTTTGGCAGAGGTTCTGAACCAAGACAAAAATGATGGGCATTTTAGAAGGGCATTTCAGGTTCATTGAAAAAGTTTTTAGTAAACCCTAATTGGTTTCAGAGGGAACTGGGGGTTCTGTCATCCCCATTTCAGGTTTCTGATGAAAGAATAAACATGATGCAACACTCTAATGCATGAACTAGCTAGGGTGTGACATCCCGGACCACCGCTTCTGCTCCCGCCAAGCGGCTAAGGGAACCTACTCCTCCGCCTTGTCGCGCCGAAGGTGGGCCGAACTTCGACCTCTCCGCGCTCAGCTCCGACGAGGAAGAGGAAGAGTAAGATTCTTTGCTGTACTTGTAGTTCTTCAATTCTTGCTGTTTTGTCTTGTATCTGATTTGGTTTACTCCGAACCCATTCCTTTTCAGGACTCTGGCCCAGAGAGCGGCGAAGAGAGCCAAGGTCCCGGTGATTGTCATCGAGGACGAACCCACCACGACAATAGGGGGTGTGTTCGAGACCACCTTGCCGGACCCGACAACTATTCCCCAAAGCAGCCCCCAGTGCAGCCCCCAGCGTAAGTATATGGTTTACTTCCTGCTATTAGGCGCGCATGGGTGCTCTTTCTTTGCTGACATCTGACTATTTGTTTGCGTAGGAGCAGAGCAGTCTCACCAAGAGTGCTCGGAAGCCGCTCCCGACATGCCATCTGCTTCGACTACACCGCCAACGGGGGATTCCCCGGCAAGGGAGAGTTCTTCGGCAAGGGAGAATTTTCCGGTAAGGGAGAAGTCTCCGGCAAGGGACAGTTCTCCGGCAAGGGACAACACCAGCGACCCCTCGGTGGCGGAGACCACGACTGTAGATCCTAGTACAGGTAATCCTATTGCTTGAAAACTACCCTTGGGTTCTTCTTCTTCTGATTTTCTTTTTGAATATTTGCTTGACTTTTCTTCCTTTTTCGGTCGTCAGGTCCATCTGCCACGGAGCCGATGGAAACCGAGGTCGCCGGCGAGGAGAACGCGCGCGGCAATACCGATGACGCCGCTATCACCGAAGAAGAAGCCGGCGCTGATGATCCCGCCAGCGGAGAGGCCGCCAAAGCTGCCGCCGCAGAAGCTGGCGAGGGGTCCGGCGATCGCACTGACGGCCCCGAGGCCGCAGGAGCGTCAGGTGCTACGCCGACCGCCGATCCCTCCGCCACTGCTGCAGTGTCAGGCTCCGAAGAGCCCCAGCCCGGCGCTTATTTGAAGGTCGGCGATGGCGTCTTCATCAAGCTCCCCTCGGTGTCGAGCTCCAGGGCGCCGATCGAAGGAGAAATCTTTGATGAAGAGTTGCTCGCCTCCGCTGGGCTGACGCTAGTTGACGCGCCGAGCAGCAGCAGCGGCGAGCCTGAGGAGGAGCAGCTGCTGCGGAAGCTGTTGTCGCTCTACCGCGCCCGACAGGCCAAGCTGGTATCCCGAGAAGCGCTTGTCGCGAAGGCGGGAGTGGAATCGAGAAGCACGCGGAGGAGCTCCGGGGCCTCAACCAGGAAGCTCTCCGGTCCCTGGCAGAGGAGCGGGAGCAACTCGCCGAGGAGCGTAAAGCCTTCCTCCTTGAGAGGGCTGAAGTTGAAGAGCAACAGCGGCTTGCTGCCGAGAAGCTGTCTGCGCAGGAAGGCGAGTTGGCGCAGTGGAAGGTTAACCTTGACAGCCACAAGGAGGAGCTTGCCGCGCGCGAGCAAACATTCGGCGGGGCTCTCAAGGAAGCAGAGGATGCTGCCGCAGCTGCCGAGGCCGCCAAGAAGGAGCTGGAGACGAAGGTGGCGCAGCTGGAGGCCGATCTCAAGGTGAGCGGTGAGGAGCTTGCTGCGCTGAAGCGTGAGCGCGAGAAGGACGCCTACACCCTTGGCGAGCTGCAGAGTCGTCTCGCCGAGAGGAGCAAGGAGCTTAGCACCGCCAAGGACTCCAACGCAGATCTTGAGTTCAAGCTGACTACTTTGACCAAGACGCTGGACGGCACCAGGGAGCAGGAGGTGGCCTTGAAGGAGAAGATCAAGGCCGACGAGGTGCTGCTGGCGAGTGCTGCTGCCGCCCAGAACACTTTTAGGGAGAATGTGGAGCACTGGACCGAGGGTCTCGTGGATGTTGCCACAGCCATCGACAGGGAGCTGGCGCAGCTGGGGATGGAGGATCTCGGGTATTCCTCCGATGAGCACCTTCAACCCAGCGCCAAGCTCAGCTTGTTCTTCAAAGGCATGGCGACGGCCCTCCAGTGACTCCGGGAGAAGATCCCAAAGCAGCTGGCCGATGAGTCGCGCAAGATCTGCGCGGGAGCTCTTCAAAAGGTGCTGGTGAAGGTGGCCTTCCGTAACCCAGGCCTCAACCTCACCAACGTCCTCAGGACCTTGCCGCCGGATGCTGATCTGGAAGCGCTCAAGACCCTTGTCGCACCCATTGTGGACAAGGTGAGCGGGATCAAGAGGGTTGATGGCGATCGCGTAGATTAGGCCGCCCGTTTTCTCTTTTTCTTGTCGCTGCTGGTCATGTTATGAGAACAAACTGTTAGAGCTGCGACAAGCTATCTTGTAATATGACTCTATTTCAGGTAGCGATTGCTATGTTATTTCCTTTACTTGATTCCTTCCTTTGTATGTTTTTTCCCTATGCTTTTAGGGAACTTGTCGGCGCAGGCACCTTAGCCGCGAGCGCTGAGTGCGGGACGTCAGCAGCCTGCTGGCGGTGCCGCTACCGACAAGAAACCTTGTCACAACTAGTCGCAGCTCACTTAAGTTGTTGAGCAGACTCGAAACAAAGTAAGGGCGCAACTAGCTACGAGTTGGTTCCTCCGCGCACAGGTTTTCCATACAAAGCATGGTCGTTCGAGGAAGATAACTTAAAATTTTTACAACTGATTGCTCAAACTTTAGCAGCTTAGCTTTTCTGTCGTTTGCTTCCCGGTAAGGCGAAACTTCCTCGAACGACGCTTGGTCCACACCGTTATCTTCTCCTTTCCCCCCGGCAAACTTGTGGGCGAGGGAACCTTCCTTTCTTTGAGAAAGAGAAAGAAGAGAAAATAAAGATATGGAGCCTTACGGCTCGTTATTGCTTACTGGGTGTAGGCGCTGCACAAAGTGTCAGATAACGCATGCAAAAAAAGCATGAAATTGACAAGATGTGCGGAGCACATGAGCTTTACTTATGCACGGGGTCTGCGCCCGGCTTCGTACAAAGGATTACATGCAACATCGGCAAGACTTGTACAAAAGGTGGTTGCCGGAACAAGTTCCGGCAACCGCGCCTTACGGGTAAAACTTACAAAGATGCTCAATGTTCCAGGAGTTGCTCACCGGAATGCCATCTTCGGTCTCAAGGCGGACAGTGCCAGGCCTAGGGACTCATTTCACCCGGTAAGGGCCTTCCCACTTCGGCATCAACTTGTTGGAATTCTTGGCGGACTGAACGCGCCGAAGAACAAGGTCGCCTTCCTCGAGACTTCTGGCATTAACTTTGCGCCTATGGTAGCGGCGCAAAGCTTGCTGGTATCGAGCAGCTCGTACAGCGGCCTGAAGACGGTCCTCCTCAAGGAGTAGCGCGTCATCTTGTCGCAACTGCTCTTGCTCAAGCTCATCATAAGCGAGCACTCGAGGTGACCTGTATACGAGTTCTGTGGGGAGAACTACCTCTGCTCCATAGACTAGAGCGAAAGGTGTCTGGCCAGTGGCTCGATTTGGCGTCGTCCTGATCGACCAAAGAACCACTGGCAGCTCCTCAATCCAGTTCTTTCTGCACTTGCGCAGCCTGTCGAAAGTCCTGATCTTGAGCCCGCGCAGCACTTCAGCATTCGCCCTCTCCGCTTGACCGTTACTTCTCGGATGAGCAACAGAAGCGAAGCAGACCTTGGCGCCAAGATCTTGGACGTACTACATGAAGGTGCGGCTCGTGAATTGCGTGCCGTTGTCGATGATGATCCTGTTAGGGATCCCGAAGCGGCAAACAATCAACCTGAAGAACTTGACTGCTGACTGTGCTATCACCTTCCTCACTGCTTCCACTTCTGGCCACTTTGTGAACTTGTCGATTGCAACGTACAAGTACTCAAAGCCCCCGACAGCTCGGGGAAAGGGGCCGAGGATGTCGAGCCCCCAGACCAAAAATGGCCAGGATAAAGGGATCGTCTGGAGAGCTTGAGCTGGCTGGTGTATCTGCTTGGAATGGAACTGGCACGCTTCACACTTGGTTACCTGTGCAGTTGCATCCTGAGGGCTGTCGGCCAAAAGAAACCTTGCCGGAACGCTTTGCTAGCAAGTGCTCTTGCGCCAATGTGGTGACCACATATGCCTCCATGTATCTCTGCCAACAGCTTTTGTCCGTCTTCCCGGTGAATACACTTCAATTTCACGCCGTTGAGTCTTCTTCTGTACAGTGTGTTGTCGACAAACTGGTACATACTTGACTGTCGGGCTACTCTTTCCACTTCTTCTTACTCTTCGGGAAGTTCTCCTGTCTGAAGGAAACGGACAATCTGCTGTGCCCATGCTGGAGCTTGCGGCTCGACAACAAGGACTAAAGGCACATCTGCTGCTGCGGGAACATCCGCTTCTATGGCGAGAACCTGCGGCTCAGCCGGAGCTTGACGTTCCCCGGCAAGCTTGCCGGAGCAAAACTTGTCGGGAGCGTCTGCTTCAACGGAACAAACCCTAGGGCTTGCCGGAGCAGACTGTTCCTCAGCACCCTTGGTGTTGATCTTGAGGACCTTCTTGGCGGCGGCTTCGGGGAGCTCCGCCGGAAAATAGTCACCAGAAATCAACTTCCTCTTCTTGCTCTTTCCAGTTGATGGCGTTACAGACGGTTGAGTCAGTTTGAGCACAAAGATCCCTGGTTCCACAGGTAACTTAAGTGTGGCGCACTTCGACAGGCCATCGGCAATGTCCTTTCGAGCTCTTGGAACATGTTCCATCTATAGGCCGTCAAAGTGCTCTTCTAGCTTTCTCACTTCATCAACATAAGCTTCCATCAACGGACTCTGATAATTCTTGTTCACTTGGCGGACGACAAGCTGTGAGTCACCCCTAACAATGAGCTTCTTGATCCCAAGGTCTGCTGCGATCCTGAGACCGGCAAGCAAACCTTCATACTCTGCGGTATTGTTTGTTGCTTGCTCCTTGGGAAAGTGCATCTGGACTACGTACTTGAGGTGCTCTCCGGTGGGTGCAACAAGTAGCACACCCGCACCGGCGCCTTGCAGCGAGAAGGCACCATCAAAGTACATCAACCACTCTTTGCTTGCTTCCTTGACGGGGATGCTCGTTTCTGGAATTTCTTCATCTTGTGTTGGCGTCCATTCTGCTATGAACTCCGCCAATGCTCTGCTTTGGATAGTTGAAGTGCTCTCAAACTTGAGGCCAAAGCTTGACAGTTCTAGTGCCCACTCGACAATCCTGCCTGTTGCTTCTGGATTTTGCAGTATCCTCTTCAGCGGAAAACGAGTGACGACTGTGATCTCATGTGCTTGGAAGTAATGGCGCAGCTTTCTCGAGGCCATGAGAAGGCCGAAAAGCAATTTCTGCACACCAGAGTACCTTGACCTAGCCCCCTGCAGAAGGGAACTGACAAAGTAAACTGGGCGCTGCACCATTCTTTTCTGCATCTTCTCACGCACCTGCGCAGATCCATCTTTGTCGTGACCAGAGCTTGCCGGTGAAGTCCCCTGCTTGTCGCTGGATGCATCTGCCGTGGTTGCTGGCTCATCATCCGCCTCCCTCTCTGCTACTAACGCAGCACTAACCACTTGATTGGTTGCCGCTATATATAGCAGCAACTTCTCTTGTGGCTTAGGTGCGACAAGTGTTGGAGTGGAGGACAGGTATCTCTTTAAGTCCTGCAGTGCAGCCTCCGCTTCAGGAGTCCATTTCATTGGACCTGCCTTTTTCAATATTTTGAAAAATGGCAGGGCGCGCTCAGCAGACCTAGAGATAAACCTGCTGAGAGCAGCTACGCAACCGACAAGTCTTCGTACATCCCTGACACGCTTTGGTGCTTCAATCTGCTCAATGGCCATGATCTTGTCGGGATTGGCTTCAATTCCCCGCTGAGACACGAAGAACCCGAGAAGCTTGCCGGAGGGGATTCCAAACACACACTTCTCGGGGTTAAGCTTGAGGTTGATCTTGCGCAGATTTGCAAAGGTTTCGTCTAAGTCTTGAATCAGAGTCGCCTTGTCCCTGCTCTTGACCACTATGTCATCCATGTAGGCTTCCACATTTCTATGTATTTGCGGCTCAAAAGCGTCATGGACTACCCTTGCAAATGTTGAACCAGCATTCTTTAAACCGAAAGGCATCCGTACGAAACAGTATGTGCCACATGGGGTGATGAATGCGGTCTTCTCCTCATACTCTTCTGCCATGAAGATCTGATGGTATCCTGAGTATGCATCAAAAATGAAAGTAAGTCACATCCGGCCGTGGAGTCAACAATCTGGTCGATGCGCGGCAAGGGAAATGGGTCTTTGGGACAAGCTTTATTGACATCGGTAAAGTCGATACAAAGCCTCCATTTCCCGTTTGCCTTGCGCATGACTACAGGGTTGGCCAACCATGTAGGATGGAGCACTCCTCTGACAAGGCCTGCTGCTTCCAATTTCTTGATTTCTTCTGCGATGAATTCTTGGCGCTCCACTGCCTGCTTCCTGACTTTCTGCTTGACGGGCCGCGCATGAGGACAGACGGCAAGATGGTGCTCGATTACTTTCCTGGGAACACCGGGGATGTTAGACGGTTGCCATGCAAATACGTCGACGTTCGCCCGCAGGAAAGCAACGAGCGCGCTTTCCTATTTAGGGTCGAGAGTGGCACTAATGGTAAAGGTACCACCAGTGCCATCCTCCTTGGCGGACACCTTCTTGGTCTCTGGTGGAGCTGCCATTGTCTTCTTACACTTGCCGGTGGAGCTCGATGGTGCGTCCTGAACGATAGCGCAGCACTCCGAAGAGGTGCGCTTGCCGGAGTGGGCATCAGAACTCTTAACAGACTTGGTCTTCTTCTTTGCCCCGGGAGCTTCAACGGCAAGTGACTTGCGATCTGTTGTGGCTGCTGCTTCCCGGTAGATCTTGTCGGCACAGATAAGAGCATCCTTCTTGTTGCCAGGGATAGAGATGACACTTATCGGGCCTGGCATCTTCAGCATGTTGTATGCATAGTGAGAGGCTGCCATGAATTTGGCGAGTGCTGGACGGCCGAGTATCCCATTGTAAGGCAATGGAAAGTCAGCAACGTCAAAAGTGACCCTCTCAGTCCTGAAGTTCAACTCGCTACCAAATGTCACCGACAACATGATCTTTCCCTTCGGCTTGCTCCTTCCCGGATTGATTCCTTGGAATGTGCCGGTCTCTTCGAGCTCGCCATCAGGGATCTGGAGTTTCTGGAGTACCGTGGAGGAGATCAGGTTCAAGCCGGCCCCACCGTCAACTAGCATCTTAGTGACCTTGAGGTTGCGGATAGTTGGTGAAACCAACATTGGCAAGCACCCGACCGTAGTTATGCGATCAGGGTGGTCCTTAATATCAAAGATGATAGGCGTGCTGGACCATTTCAGAGGCTTGCGTGACTCGACGGGTGGTTCTGCCGCATTGACTTCCCGCACCCACTGCTTGAGCTGGCGGTGTGAAGTATGCAGAGAAGCACCGCCGTCAACGCACAGGACCTCTGTGGCTTTCTAGAACTCCTGCTCATCGGTCTCGTCATCATCCATATCTTCATCGTCGTCGTCATCTTCATCCTTGTCGTGGCCGCGGGGAGGTCTGTCTCCTTGCCGCTGCTTGGCCTTGCCGCGGCGTCCTCCTCGGCCGAGGCGTTTCTTGCCGGCTCCTCCAGCACCTTCCTGGGCCTTCTCCTTGTCGCGTCGCTCGTATTCAGCCTTTTGCTGCTCGACAAGCTGCTCGACCTTCTTGCAGCTCTGGAGGTCATCGCCCTTGGTGCGGTGGATCTTGCAGTACTGCTTGTTGGTGCCGTCCTGCTTGTCAGCGACCGCCACAGCCTGGTAGTTGGTGCCTACGACAATCTCCTCGCCGGAGCTACCAGCTTTGGCTTTCTTGGCGCCACCTCCATTGTCGGACTGCTCAACGACTAGCACATCTTTGCCTTTCTTCTTCCTGTTGTTCCGCCGCCGGTTTTTCTTTGCCGGGGCAGCCTCCTCACTATCAGATCCTCCTGCTTCTGTATTCTCTCCGGGGAGTTTCCTCCCTTCCTCAGCACGTGCACACTTGTCGGCCAGGGCATATAGCTCACTGACGTCTCTGATCTGGCACATCGCCATCTCCTCCCGCATCCTGCGGTTTCGCACGTTCTGATGGAATGCGCTGATTACCGCGGCAGGGTGGACATCTGGGATGTTGTGCTGTACGCGGCTGAATCTCTGAATGTACTTGCGCAGGGGCTCTCCTTCCTTCTAGGCGAGCAGATGAAGGTCTCTCTCTTGGCCATCAGGCTTGTGGCCGCCTGTAAAGGCGTCGACAAACTGATGGCATAGGTCTGCCCAAGAGGATATGGAGTTGTCCGGCAAGTGCATGAGCCAGGATCTGACATTGGGCTTGAGCACCAATGGGAAGTAGTTGGCCAGGATCTTGTCATCCCGCCCCCCAGCAGCTTGCACCGCGATGGTGTAGATGCTGAGGAACTCCGACGGATGCGACTTGCCGTCGTACTTGTCTGGTACGTCTGGCTTGAAATTCTTCGTGCTGGGCCACTGGACTTGCCGCAGCTCACGAGTGAACGCAGGGCAACCTACCGCGTACGGCAAGTCGCCTGGTTCCCCTGGTGCATGCATGTCGACAGAGGGCCCAACGCGCTGGTCCGATTGACGCCGCGCTTCTCTTCGGCGCTCGATGCGAGTACGAGCGTCTTCTTGCTGTCGTTCATGAAGAACTTGGTGCTGATCGCGACGAGCTCGTGGATCTGATGATGCGGTAGAGTCGTTGTCGACGTGGATCCGGTGAGTCGGCGATCTTGGCCTTCGGGGTGGAGAGTGCATGGTGGTTGCACCCCCACCGGTTTCATCGCCTGCCGCGGCAGCGATGTACTCGGCTGCCGCAGAGTGTCGCCGTTGGCGAAGCCGATGAGACTCTGAATGGTGGCCCTCCATTCATCGATCTTGTCTGCCATTGGAGGGTAATCCAGGAGCAGTTGAGCTCGCGCCAAAGCTTCTGCTGGAGTAGTGGGCGGCAGTGGCGAACGACGCGAGGAGCGGGATATGCTCGGACTTCTAACTATGTTAGAAGGAGCAATATCCCGTCCAGGTGACCGTGTCTCGCTCGTGCCAGCATGTTGGCGTGCATGCTGGTCTTGAGCACCCCGAGATCCACCAGCTCGATCTTGGTCCAACGAACGTATGGCACCACGAATAGCATGATGCTGTCGGTCCTGCGCCTCTTGAGATGGGCGCGGTGCATGTACGGACGCCGAGGTCTGCGCAGCCTTGTCCTTGGACCTGGCAGCACCGTGAGCTCCCTCGTCGATGCCCGTTCTTCCGCCGGTGTCTACCCCACCACCCGTTTGCTCCGGTGGTGGTGGGATCGACGTGGACGGAACAGCTACTGCCGAAGCCTTCTTCTTCGGTGGCATGTCGATGAAGAAGATGAAGATCTAGCTCGTGTGAACGTTGGATCAGGTTCACACAACCTCGATTTCCCCTACCTGGCGCGCCAAAGATGTCGGGGAAACTGATCCACGAACACCTATGGGACCGGCGGACCGAGCCCCTTTCGGTTCGGCGGGGGGCGGAGATCGCACGAAGAGCGGATCGAGGCGAAGCACACGAGCAGTTTACCCAGCTTCGGAGCTCTCAGGAGAGATAACACCCCTACTGCTGCATGTCTGAGTGTATTGAGTTCTTGCTCGGGAGCGCTGAGTGCTACAGTACACACTAGCTGCTAGCGAGACTGAGCCTGAGTGTTTTTCTGCCTTCCAACCCCCCCTCTACGTTGCGCATGGGCCTCCTTTTATATGCTAAAGGGGTCTCCGACATGTGGCAACATAGACAAGGGTAAAAATGGAAAAGGAATTGCGGTTGGTACAACTACCTGTATAGTGTATAATACCTAACCCCGACGGCAGGGGACAAAGGCATTAAATGCCCATCTACGTCGCCCAAATAGTGCAAAAAGGGACCGTCAGGGACGCCACCGCTTGCCATGATGGCAATCTTGTCAGCGTCGCTTGCCACCGCGCACCGCTGGCCGCACAGCCTCTTGCCATGCGCGCCTGGAAAGGTCCCAGGGCGACACGTTGCTGGATGTGCTAGAGCATGCGTACAGAGTGGTAGTTTACCGCGGCAAGCGCCTTGCCGCGGTCATTGTCTTGTCGCGTCCGGAAGCTTGTCGCTCATCGGGCCTCGCCGAGACGCGTGGCGCGTCGCGGCAAGTTCCTTGAGATGCCTTGGTTGGCCTTCCCGGCAAGCTCCTCTTGCCGGGGCCTTGTCTCCTTGGCTTGAATACTTTGTTCTTGAATGGCTCCAAAGGAACCACGGAGGACCTTGGCGGTCACCCGGCAAGCCTTGCCGCGGGGTGCTACAACTACCCGTGCACAAGTTCGGGATACTAGGGTACCTCTACTCTAGTACACTGACACCTGTAAAGATGGCATTATTAAGCTCCTAAAACACATATACATATTCTCATAGGATGCACACAGAAAATGTAACAAAAATGAAAATTGAGCAAGTTACAGCAGTTTTCAGTAGTTAACAGCAACATGCACTTTTGGAACAGGGACTAACATGTCAATATGCACCCTAACATGAAAGCAAAACATACCAACATGTAGAGCATGAAGGGTAGAACATGTGCATATCAAGATCATCATCATAGGATCAACAGAGACAGTTATGGCACTCACAAGATGCATACATGATGTTAACAAACAGCAGATTCAGCAGTTCATATCACATAGTAGTTTTGCAACGAAGATTAAGGCCTCAAGATGAACATGAACATGCATACAAACTACTCCATCATGAAGAGCACTCTGAGATGAACATTTTGTCATATCATACACTCAAAATGGAGCCACATGCACAAAGTTATCATCATCACAAAATGCATACATGCTGATGTTTTTCTCAAGGACTTGGCTATATTTCTAAAAAAACAGAGGATGAGCGCGATATAGTTATAGAGCGCACGGGCGAGGGATAGGCGGGGCTTACATTGGGCCACTTGGGCCGGATCGGGGTGTGGGAGCTGGGTCGGATCTGGAGTGGAGGCTAGGGGGACCCTGGGCTAGGGGTGAGGCTAGCCCACGCGGGGTCAACGCGAGCTGCGGCGGCGCCCGTCGGCCTCCAGTCGAAGCAGAAGATCGCGCCAGCGGCGGCGATGCAGGGACGATAGTGAGGCAAGGGTCGGCGAGGAGGTGATGGGGACCGACAGATCGGGTCCGGCGGGGCTCGCGGGCGGTGGATCTGAATGATAGGGCTCCGGATCAAGGCCGAGGCGATAGGGTGCGACGGATGGAGATTGATGCCATGGCACGGTTCCTGGGGGTCACTGGCCGAGGCGGTTGGCGGGACAGGGCCCGCGGTGGAGCAGGATGACAGAGAGGCAAGGCGCGTGGCACGGGGGCGCGGCCCGGTGCTTGCTGAAGGTGGCGACGATCGCTGGCAGGAGGAGCTTAGAGGCGCTCGGGCGATGGGACGAGCGAGGCTCGCGGGGAGCGTCGATAGTCGGCACGTGCGGGCTCGGGGGCGGGCCCCGATGGGCTTGGCGGGCTTGCCCCGGGCTCGGGCGGGCCGCAGTGGAGAGGGGGAGGCAGGGCGCAGGGTGAGGTGGCAAGGATGACATGGCGGCGTGGGGGTGGCTGGCGGGGTGCGGGGAGGCGATGTGGCGCACCCAGATTGGTCCGGGGCATGGCGGCGGCAACGCCAAGTGGCAAGAGGTGGTTGGGGTAGCACAAAATTTGAGGAGGGGGAAGGCTAGAGGTAGGGGAACGCTAGGGTTGCCCAAAAATGGAGAGGGGGTGTCCATATATTGCAAAAGGGACTAGGGTTGGGGGGTTTTGAGGTGTTTTCGAGCCCTCAGAGCACGATCGAACGGTTCTCGGCGCGAGGAGGGGTAGGTTGGGCTTGGCAGTGGTAGTGGGTTGTGTAGAGGGGGTGTGGGCTGAGAGGAGAGGGGAGAAATGCAGCCCGACAAGGTTTTCGGAGACCGAAAACGTCCGACGAATACACCGGCTATATGCGGTTGTATGTTTAACGGTGGGCTATCAAACGAACTCCGAATGCGACAAAATTTGACAGGCGGTCTACCTACACTATAATAAGACCGCACGCCAACTTTCACCCCATTCCGAGAACATTTCATGCCACTTATAAAATAATATTTCGGAGGTGCGCAGATGATGACGGAGCAAAGTGCAACACGCAAGCAAATGACATGGCAAAGATAGAGAATAACTAGAAGACACCTGGCGCATCGGTCTCGGGGCGTTAAAACTCTCCTGCACTAACAAGAGATCTCGTCACGAGATCTTAGGAACGAGACGGAAGAGAAATAGGATGAGGTGAAGCAACAGTGCAAGAGAGAAGGTGAACAAGGTCGAGAGCACTCGGGTAGAAAACAGGCACGGCGAATCTTACGAGAATCAAGAGCACAAGGAATAAGATTGACTCTGAAAACTCTTCAGTTAGAACAAAGTAGAAAAGGAATAAGAATGAAAGAATTCCGGCAGCCCTCCGGCTGAAAAATGGAAGGAATAGAACATGAACTTCACAAGATGGGATGACAATTGATGAGATGAACAACGCAATGCCTCCGGAAGAATTGAAAGAATGGAATGAAAAGAACTTAGAAGGAAGGATTGAACGGAGTTGTTGAGAAAATCAACAACGAAGAATCAGCTTGTTGTGGACCTATGGAAAAACATCTCAAAACTTGAGGTGAAACTCTGCCACAAGCAAATGTCTAAATAGCTGAGAAGAACGAAGAAATGCAAAACTCCACTTCAGAAGAAAATGGAGAATTATTTGCACTTCGAGATGCGAGAAGAAAAGATACTTGAACTTCTCCAACAAAATCTTGCTGAACTTTTGAAAGAAGGAATTAAATCATGAAGAGCCACCATGAAGAACTCTGGTGACAAAAGGATGATGAGATAATGAAGGATGAAAGAATAAGATTAAGCCTTGTGGTGACTTAGATGGAGGTTCCGATGAAATGGCTGAGGAAATTTGAACTCCGGAAAAGAAAAGATGAAAACACTTAGAACCGAGAGATTATTCAACATGAACAAACTCCGAAGGAAGGGATTAATCACTTCAAGGAAATAAGAATAAGTTTTCTTGTATGCTTATCCTTCATCAAATTAAATTGATGTCAGGCAATGTATTTTTTGCATAGTACTTATTCTAGTTGAAAAGGATTAAGCAGGATATAGCACAAAACTTGAGAAGGTCTTCATGAACCACCGGTAGGATTGGAAAGAATGAATGGATTAAAATGATAACAAAGGGAAAGAATTCTGAAGGAACCACCATAAGAATTCGAAAATGATTGATGAAAGGGAATGAATCACCGGGAAGAATTAGAGGAACAAATATGCTTGAGGGGATTTAGATGCAAAAGAACAAAGAGATCACGAGCTGATTAAAGAGTACTTGACAGATGCACCGGGATAATTGGATAACGATAGCTGGAATGTGAGGACGAAGTATTCTTCTAGAATGATGGCCTTCAGTGAAAACAAACAGAAAACAACTCCTGACATACTCCAGATGGGAAAGAAAGAATATCTGATAAACGGAATAATTTGAGAGGATAACATGAAGCTAGAACCACAAATCTTCGAGAGAACGGGCAAGATTTAGAGGAAAAACTCTTCTTCGATCTTCAAATGATGACGGGAAACACCACCAAAATTACTGAGATACTCCGGTAGAGTGTTAACCAAATAGGTTGAGCCAACAATGAAATGATTTGAAATTGATCTTGGAAAGGCATCTGACTGATGAAATTCATTCTTATGTCAAACCCCGAGAAGAATTAGGAATGGCTCCAGAATAGTTAGAAAAGTCAGGTAAGATCCTGGGTAAAGACCTGTGGGTTAGGGCCCACTAAAAGAAAACACCGTTGAAAAAGGATTGTTGAACGGATACATGATGCACCAGAACAATTGAAATATTTGAATGAGGTGATAACCTCGAATTAATTCGAACATAGACGAATCTCCTGAGATGTCCTGAGCACTCCGGAAGGATAAACTGGCGAGAGGCGAACGAGCAAGGAGAACACTTGATCCAAGGAAAATAATATGATCAACCCGAAAAATTTGAATTGAGTCCACCGGAGAAGAAAAAGAGATGAAGAATGTCAAACGAGACGAGAATTCACCGGTTGAAACAATTGACGGAAGACTGAAGAGGTTTCGCACGAACGTAATTGATGCTCGAAAGACACTCAAGCTCCGGGAAGAAGAGGGTGGGAGGGTGGAAAAAAAGGCAACTTGGAAGGGAGAACCGATGAATAACTTGAACAGTAGACACCGGTTGAAATAATTGAGGAAAGAATGCAAAGACTTCGCATGAGTAGGATGGATACTCGATTAGGGACTCCGGCTCTGAGAAGAAAAAGGGTGGGTGGGTGTTAGAAATAAAACAACTGAGGATTGAACTTGCAAAAAAAATAGGGTCGAATCGACTTGACGAGAAAATGCACCGGATGAAAAGAGCTGAGAACCAAGGATCGGAAAATTTACCGCGTGACCCTAAAGAAAGTTTGAAGGTGAAGAGTAAGTCAAAACACCTACGTCAAGATTCCTCACCAGAGCGACGAAGGGACTGAGGAGTAAAAAGAATTCCTACTCTCTGATATAACTAGACTCCGGTTCTTCTAGACTCGACAGCGGCCAACTACGATCAATCAAGGGGGCTCCTATGGTCGGTCGAGTCTCTGATACCAACTTGTCACGCCCAATATGCGACCCTATCCTAAAGGAACTCCAAGGTCCCACCAAGGATAGAAGCGCATATTGGAGACACTTTTGCAAGGTGGATATCATTACATCGTACCATTACATAATAGTTGGGGATACATAAAAGATGCATACAAAGCCACACGGATACAACATCATCATACACAAGAGCAACATCCGACTAAGGATGAAACACAAACAGAAACTCAAATGACATCCACCCTGCTAGCCCAGGCTGCCGACCTAGAACCTATCCCCTGATCGAAGAAGAAGCAGAAGAAGAACTCCAAAACAAGTAAGCATCACTCTCGCGTCATGATCATCACATTACCTGTACCTACAACTGTTGTGGTAGTAATCTGTGAGCCACGAGACATCAGCAATCCCATTACCATTGGTATCAAGACTAGCAAAGCTTAATGGGTATGGAATGGATAAGTGGTGAGGTTGTAGCAACGACTAAGCATGATATGGTGGCTAACTTACGAATACAAGAATAAGATGAGAAGCTACGCAAACGGTCGCAAACTAGTAATGATCGAGAAGTGATCCTAAACTACTTACGTACAAACATAACCCAATCCGTGTTCACTTCCTGGACTCCGCCGAGAAGAGACCATCACGGCTACACACGCGGTTGATGCGTTTTAGTTAAGTCAAGTGTCAAGTTCTCTATAACCGGATATTAACAAATTCCCATCTGGCACATAGCCGCGGGTACGACTCTCGAAAGTTTATACCCTACAGGGGTGTCACTTAGCCCATTATAAGCTCTCATGACCAACGAAGGATATTCCTTCTCCCGGGAAGACCCGACCAGTCTAGGAATCCCGGTTACAAGACATTTCGGCAATGATAAAACAAGACCAGCAAGACCGCCCGAATGTGCCGACAAATCCCGATAGGAGCTGGACATATCTCATTCTCAGGGCACAACGGATGAGACAAGCTACATGTAAAATAGCCCTCATGTTTCCCCAAGGTGGCCCCGCAGGCTGCTCGGTTTGGACCAACACTTAGAGAAGCACTGGCCCGCGGGTTTAAAATAAAGATGACCCTCGGTTTAGTTACTCCCAAGGGAAGGGTTAGAGGTTGTTAGGAAAATGTAAACCAAGGTTGGGCCTTGCTGGAGGAGTTTTATTCAAAGCAAATTGTCAATGGGTTCCCATAAACCCAGCCTCGTAAGGAACGCAAAATCAAGGAACATAACAGGTGCAAGCCAGTTTTGCACACGCAGAATACTTGGATTAAACTTGACAAGCCTAGCATATGCAGATATGTCCTCGGAACACTGGAGACCGAAAGGTCGAGCATGAATCATATAGTAGATATGATCAACATAGTGATGTTCACCATTGAAAACTACTCCGTCTCACGTGATGATCGGACATGGTTTAGTTGATTTGGATCACCATTGAAAACTACTACATATCACGTAGAATACTTGGGTTAAACTACAGGGATGTCTATCTAAGTGGGAGTTCTTAAGTAATATGATTAATTGAACTTTAATTTTCATGAACTTAGTCCTGACAGTATTTTGGAAATTATGTTGTAGATCAATAGCTCATGTTGTAGCTTCCCTATGTTTCTTGTATGTTCCTAGATAAAACAGAGTTGAAAGATGATAGTAGCAATGATGCAGACTGAGTCTGTGACCTAAGGTTTATCCTCATTGCTGCACAAAAGAATTATGTCCTTGATGCACCGCTAGGTGACAAAACTATTGCAGGAGCAGATGCAGACGTTATGAATGTTTGGCTAGCTTAATATGATGACTACTTGATAGTTTAGTGCACCATGCTTTACGGCTTAGAATCGGGACTTCAAAGACGTTTTGAACGTCATGGACCATATGAGATGTTCCAGGAGTTGAAGTAAATATTTCAAGCAAATACCCGAGTTGAGAGATATGAATTCTCCAACAAGTTCTATAGCTAAAAGATGGAGGAAAATAGCTCAAGCAGTGAGCATGTGCTTAGATTATCTGTGTACTACAATCGCTTGAATCAAGTGGGAGTTAATCTTCCAGATAAGATAGTGATTGACAGAGTTCTTCAGTCACCATCACCAAGTTACTAGAACTTCGTGATGAACTATAGTATGCAAGGGATGACGAAAATTATTCCCGAGCTCTTCGTGATGTTGAATTGACGAAGGTAGAAATCTAGAAAGAGCATCAAGTGTTGATGATTGACAAGACCACTAGTTTCAAGAAAAGGGCAAAAGGGAAAGAAAGGGAACTTCAAGTAGAATGGCAAGCAAGATTTCACTCCCGTGAAGAAGCCCAAAACTGGACCAAAGCCTAAAACTGAGTGCTTCTACTGCAAAGGAAATGGCCACTGGAAGTGGAAATGCCCTGAATATTTGGTGGATAAGAAGGATGACAAAGTTAACAAGGGTATATTTGCTATACAGGTTATTGATGTGTACCTTACTAGTGTTTATAGTAGCCCCTGGGTATTTGATACTTGTTCGGTTGCTAAGATTATTAACTCGAAACAGGAGTTACAGAATAAACATAGACTAGTTGAGGGTGAAGTGACGATGTGTGTTGGAAGTGGTTCCAAGATTGATATGATCATCATCGCACACTCCCTGTACTTTGGAGATTAGTGTTGAACCTAAATAAATGTTATTTGGTGTTTGCGTTGAGCATAAATATGATTAGATCCTATTTATTGAGATATGATTATTCATCTAACACAGAGAATAAATTGTTATTCTGTTTACATGAATAAAACCTTCTATGGTCATACACCCAATGTTGATGGTTTATTAAATCTTGATCGTAGTGATACACATATTCATAATATTGATGCCAAAAGATGCAAAATTTATAATGATAATGCAACATATTTGTGGCACTGCCGTTTGGGTCATATCGGTATAAAGCACATGAAGAAACTTCATAAAGATGGACTTTTGGAATTACTTGCAAACCGTGCCTTATCGGCAAGATGACTAAAACTCCGTTCTCCGGAACAATGGAATGAGCTAGTGACTTATTCGAAATAATACAAACCGATGTATGCGGTCCAATGAGTGTTGATGCTTGTGGCGGGTATCGTTATTTTCTGACCTTCACAGATGATTTGAGCAGATATGGGTATATCTACTTAATGAAACACAAGTCTGAAACACTTGAAAAGTTCAAAGAATTTCAGAGTGAAGTGGAGAATCATCGTAACAAGAAAATAAAGTTTCTACGATCTGATCATAGAGGAGAATATTTGAGTTACGAGTTTGGCCTTCATTTAAAACAATGTGGAATAGTTTCATAGGTCATGCCACATGGAACACCACATCGTAATGATGTGTCCGAACGTCGTAACCGCACATTATTGGATATGGTGCGATCTATGATGTCTCTTACCGGGTTACCACTATCATTCTGGGGTTATGCATTAGAGATAGCTGCATTCACTTTAAATAGGGCCCCATCAAAATCCATTGAGGTGACACCTTATGAACTATGGTTTGGCAAGAAACGAAAGTTGTCATTTTTTAAAGTTTAGGGCTGCAATCCTTATGTGAAAAAGCTTCAACCTGATAAGCTTGAACCCAAGCAGAGAAATGCGTCTTCATAGGATACCCAAAGGAAACTGTTGGGTTCAACTTCTATCATAGATCCGAAGTCATGATCTTTGCTAAGAATGGATCCTTTCTTGAGAAGGAGTTTCTCTCGATAGAAGTGAGTGGGAGGAAAGTAGAACTTGATGAGGTAACTGTACCTTCTCCCGAATTCGAAAGTAGTTCATCACAAAAATCAGTTCCAGTGATTCCTACACCAATTAGTGAGGAAGCTAATGATGATCGTGAAACTTCAGATCAAGTTACTATAGAACCTCATAGGTCTTCCAGAGTATGGTCCGCAACAGAATGGTACGGTGATCCTATTCTGCAAGTCATGTTACTAGACCATGATGAACCTACGAACTATGAGGAAGCAATGACGAGCCCATTTTCCGTGAAATGGCTTGAGGCCATGAAATTTGAGATGGGATCCATGTACGAGAACAAAGTGCAGACTTTGGTGGACTTGCCCAATGATTGGCAAGCCCTAGAATATAAATGGATCTTCAAGAGGAAGACGGACGTTGATAGTAGTGTTACTATCTACAAAGCTCGACTTGTCGCAAAAGGTTTTCGACAAGTTCAAGGTGTTGACTACAATAAGATTTTCTCAACTGTAGCAATGCTTAAATCCGTCCTAATCATGTTAGCAATTGCCATATTTTATGAAATCTGGCAAATGGATATAAAAACTGCATTCCATAAATGGATATTTCTTAAAGAAGAGCTGTATATGATGCTACCAGAAGGTTTTGTTGATCCAAAGGGTGCAAACAAAGTGTGCAAGCTCCAGCGATCCATTTATGGACTGGTGAAAGCCTCTCAGAGTTGGAATAAACGCTTTGATAGTGTGATCAAAGCATATGGCTTTATATAGAATTTTGGAGAAGCCTGTATTTACAAAGAAAGTGAGTGGGAGCTCTGTAGCATTTCTAATATTATATGTGGATGACATATTGTTGATTGGAAATGATATAGAAATCTGGATAGCATAAAGGTATACTTGAATAAGATTTTTTCATTGAAAGACCTTGGTGAAGCTGCTTAAAAATTGGGTATCAAGATCTATAGAGATAGATCAAGACACTTGAAAAGATTTTTCAATAAGTAAATACCTTGACAAGATTTTGAAAGAGTTCAAAATGGATCAGTCAAAGAAGGAATTCTTGTCTGTATTACAAAGTGTAAAGTTGAGTAATACTCAAATCCTGACCACGGCAAAAGATAGAAAGAGAATGAAAGTCATTCACTATGCCACAGTCATAGGATCTATAAAGTATGTTGTGCTGTGTACCAGACCTATTGTGTACCTTGCCATGAGTTTGGCAAGGGGGTACAATAGTGATCTAAGAGTAGATCACTGGATAGCGGTCAAAATTATCCTTAGTGAGGACTAAGGAGATGTTTCTCAGTGATGGGGGTGATAAAGAGTTCGTCGTAAAGAGTTAGATCGATACAAGCTTTTACACCGATCCAGATGACTCTAAGTCTCAATATGGATACATATTGAAAGTGCGAGCAATTAGCTAGAGTAACTCCATGCAGATCATTGTAGACATAGAATATTTGCAAAATACATACGACTCTGATTGTGACAGACCCATTGACTAAACTTCTCTCACAAGAAAAACATGATCACACCTTAGTACTCTTTAGGTGCTAATCACATAGCGATGTGAACTAGATTAGTGACTCTAGTAAACCCTTTGGGTTTTAATCACATATAGATGTGAACTGTTGGTGCTAAATGACATAGTGATGTGAACTAGATTATTGACTCTAGTGCAAGTGGGAGACTGAAGGATATATGCCCTAGAGGCAATAATAAAGTTATTATTTATTTCCTTATTTCATGATAAATGTTTATTATTCTGGCTAGAATTATATTAACGGGAAACTTAGTACATGTGTGAATACATAGAAAAAACATAGTGTCCCTAGTATGCCTCCTCTTGACTAGCTTCTTAATCAAATATGGTTATGTTTCCTAACCATAGACATGTGTTGTCATTTGATGAACAGGATCACATCATTAGGAGAATGATGTGATGGACATGACCCATCTGTTAGCTTAGCATTATGATTGTTACAGTTTCATTGCTATTGCTCTCTTCATGACTTATACATGTTCCTCAGATGATGAGATTATGCAACTCACGAATACCAGAGGAACACTTTGTGTGCTACCAAATGTCACAACATAAATGGGTGATTATAAAGGTGCTCTACAGGTGTCTCCGAAGGTATCTCTGGGACCTCTCGGTAATGCTCATCACTGTAAGCCTTGCAAGCAATGTGACTAATGAGTTAGTTACAGGATGAAGTATTACAGAAAGAGTAAAGAGAGTTGCCGGTAACGAGATTGAACTAAGTATGATGATACCGCCGATCGAATCTCGGGCAAGTAACGTACCGATGACAAAGGGAACAATGTATGTTTTTATGCGGTTTGACCGATAAAGATCTTCTTGGAATATGTAGGAGCCAATATGAGCATCCAAGTTCCGCTATTGGTTATTGATTAGAGATGTGCCTCGATCATGTCTACATAGTTCTCGAACCCGTAGGGTCCGCACACTTAACATTCGATGACGATTGGTATTATGAGTTATGCGATTTGATGATAGAAGTTTATTCGAAGTCCCGGATGAGATCTCAAAATGGTCGAGACATAAAGATTCATATATTGGAAGGTTGCATTTGGACATCAGAATTGTTCCGAGTGGTTCGGGCATTTTTCCGGAATACCGAGAGGTTAACGGAACCCCCTAGGAGAAGTAATGAGCCTATTGGGCCTTACTTGAGGAGAGGAGAGAGGCCACAAGGGAGGGGCGCACCCTCCCCTTGCCCAAAACAAATTGGACTAGTGGAGGGGCCCGCCCCCCTATTTCCTTCTCCCTCTCTCTCCCTTCCCTTTCCCTCCGTGGAAGAAAGGAAAGGGGGGGGCGAATCCTACTTGGACTAGGAGTCCAAGTAGGACTTCCCGCTGGCGCGCCCAACTTGGTCGGCCTCCTCTCTCCCTCCCTCCTTTATATACATGGCCAGGGAGAACCCCAATAGCAGAACAGACAATCTCTTAGCCGTGTGCGATGCCCCCCTCCAGAGTTACACACCTTGGTCATATCATTGTAGTGCTTAGATGAAGCCCTGCGCCAGTAACTTCATCATCACCATCACCATGCTGTCGTGCTCACGGAACTCTCCCTCGACCTCAACTGGATCAAGTGTTCGTGGGACTTCATCGAGCTGAACGTGTGCTGAACGCGGAGGTGCCATACATTTGGTACTTGATCGGTTGGATCACGAAGAAGTTCGACTACATCAACTGCATTATTGAAACACTTCCACTTTTAGCCTACAAGGGTACGTTGACACACTCTCCCCTTTGGTTGCTATGCATCACCTAGATAGATCTTGCGTGATCATAGGATTTTTTTTGAAATTACTATGTTCCCCAACAAGGACAAGGTCACCTTCCTCAAGGCTCCGGGCATGAACCCTGCGGATGTGATAGCGACATAGGGCTTGTTGGTATCGTCCAGCACGTATAGCTTCCTAGAGACGATCTTCATTGAGGAGTGTGGCATCATCATGCCGCGGCTCTTCTTGCACTAATTCATCGTAGGCAAGTACTCTAGGTGACCCGTATATGAGTTCCTGGGGAGCACTGCTTCTACACCATATACTAGGGAGAAGGGATTTGGCCAGTAGCTCGATTTGGTGTCGTCCTGATTGACCAAAGAACCATCGGCAACTCATCAACCCAGTGGCGGAGCCAGCTTGACCGGCGAGCCGGGGCAAAGTACATGGAGCTGCTGTCTATCAGTTGTTTGCCCCTATACAATGGTGATTATCCTCCATTTATTGCTATTATTGAAACTAGAATGCATGGCTGAGCCCGGGCAGCTGCCCCGGGTAGCTGGGAGGTGGCTCCGCCACTGCGTTAACCCAGCGCTTGCCGCATGTTCGCAACTTATCGAAAGTTTTTGTCTTGAGCCCTCGCAACACTTCAGCGTTCATCCTTTCGGCTTGTCCGTTGCTCTTGGGACTGGCAATGGAAGCAAAAGAGACCTTGCTTCCAAGGCTCTAGATGTACTGCATGAAGGCGTGGCTTGTGAATCGGGTGCCATTGCTGATGATCACCCTGTTGGGCACTGCAAAACGGCACACCAATCCTTCAAAGAACTTGATAGTTGATTGCTCAGTCACCTTCCTCACGAGCTCCACCTTGGAATACTTTGTAAACTTGTCGATTGCCACATACAAGAATTCGAAGACTTCAGTGGCACGGGGAAAGGAGCCCAAGGTGTCGAGCCCCCAGACCGCGAAAGGCTAGGATAAAGGGATTCTTTGAAGGGCTTGGGCTAGTTGATGAATATTCTTGGATAGAAACTGGCATGCTTCACATTTAGTGACGAGCTCAGATGCATCTCGGAGGGCAGTGGGCCAATAGAATCCTTGCCGGAAAGCTTTCCCGACAAGGGCTCTTGATCCTAAATGCGAGCCACACACACCTCCATGTATCTTTGCCGACAACATTAGTCCATCTTCTTGACTGATACACTTCAAGTTCACACCTTTCAGCCTCTTCCTGTGTAGAGTGTCATCTACAAACTGGTACATACTTGATTTATGAGCCACCTTTTCAGATTCCTCTGGATCATTGGGGAGTTCTCTAGTTTGCAAGAATCAGACTATATGATGTGCCCATGCGGGAGCCTAGGGCTAGACAACGAGGACTAAAAGAATCTCCTCTATCATGGGAGCGTTAGTCTCAACAGCGAGAACTCGAGGCTCCGCCGAAGAATGCAACTCACCAACTAACATAGGGCTTCCTTTGGCAACCTTCTCACCAGCAGCTCCAGGGAGCTCTACCGGGAAATGCTTGCCGGTGTTTAATTTTCTTCTTTTCCATGCCAACGATGATGTAGAGACTAATGGTTGAGTCAGATGGAGTGCAAAAGTTCCTAGTTCCACAGGAAGCTCCTGAGCAGCGCACTTTGACAGGTGGTCAGTGATGTTGTTCTCTGCAGGGGGTACGTGCTCTGCTTGAAGCCCGTCAAAGTTCTCCTCCAACTTCCTTACTTCTTCCACATATGCCTCCATCAGTGGGCTCTGGTAATCCTTATTTACTTGCTCTACAACAAGGTGGGAATCACCACGAATGACTATGTTTTTTATCCCCGGCCCTATCGCAATCCCGAGGGTGGCAAGCAGTCCCTCATACTCTGTTGTGTTGTTGGTAGCGCCTTACCTGAGAAAGTGCATCTTTATAACGTACTTCAGGTGCTTTATGTTGGGTGCTACCAACAACACTCTGGCTCTAGCGCCTTGCAGCAAAAAGGCCCCATCAAAGTACATTATCCATTCCTTAGGGGTCTCCTTGCCGGGGAGAGTTGTTTTCTGTGTTTCTTCATCAGGTGTTGGCGTCCATTCTGTAATAAATTCTGCCGGTTTCCTCCTTTGGATAGTTCCCGTACACTCCAACTTCAATGCAAAGCTTGAAAATTCTAGTGCCCACTCTACTATCCTATCGGTAGCCTCGGGGTTCCTCACAATACGCTACAATGGAAGGCGAGTCACAACTATGACCTCGTGATCTTGAAGTAATGGTGTAGCTTCCTTGAGGCCATGAGAAGGCCGAAGATCCATTTTTGAACCCCATAATACCTTGACTTAGTCCCCTGCAAAAGGGAGCTGATGAAGTAAACTGGTCGTTGCACCATCTTCTTCCTCGCTAATACCCTCTGATTATCAGCATATGTTTGTGTTCCCCCTGCACCATCCACATCAGGGCTCGCCAGGGACATGTTTGATTCATCACTGGGTGGCTCATCCTCATTGGTTCCTTCGCTATCCACTTCTCTTTGTGCCACCAAAGCATCACTAACCAATTGATTCGTTGTTGCCAGATATAGCAATAGCGGCTCTTGCATCTTAGGCGCGACCAAGGTTAGCGCGGAGGAAACGTAGGTTTTCAAATCCCGCTGTGCCGCCTCTGCCTCCGGAGTCCATTTCATTGGGCCAACCTTCTTCAAGATTTTGAAGAACGGTAGGGAACGCTTAGTGGATTTTGAAATGAACCTACTTAGCGCGGCAACACAGTCAGCCAGACGCCTCACATCTTTGATGGTTTTCGGGGCTCCGATATGCTCTATTGCTTTCATCTTGTTGGGGTTGGCTTCTATCCCTCACTAAGACACAAAGAACCCAAGGAGCTTTACGGACGGAACGCCAAACACACATTTATCTGGGTTGAGCTTCAAGGTGATCTTTCATAGATTTGCAAAAGTTTCTTCCAAATCTTGGATGAGTGTAGACTTATCTCTGGTTTAGACCATATGTCATCCATGTAGGCTTCTATGTTTTTGTGTAGCTGAGGCTCAAAACCAATCTGCACGACCCTCACAAACGTCGATCCAGCACTTTTTAATCCAAAAGGCATTCATGCAAAGCAGTATGTGCCACATGGGCTAATAAAAGCGGTTTTCTCTACGTCTTCCTTAGCCATGAAGATCTTATGATAGCCAGAGTATGCACCAAGGAAGCAGAGCAAATCATGTCATGAAGTGGAGTCAAAAATTTGATCGATGCGCGGCAAGGGGAAGGGATCCTTTGGACATGCTTTGTTCAAGTCGGTGAAGTCAATGCAAAGCCTCCACTTCCCATTCGCCTTGCGCACCACCACATGGTTTTCTAACCAAGTTGGGAGCAACACTCCTCTTACCAGGCCTTCTACTTCAAGTTTCTTAATCTCCTCGGAAATGAATTATTGCCGCTCCAAGGCTTGCTTTCTAACCTTCTGCTTGAAGGGACGGGCATGAGGACAAACAATAAGGTTGTGCTCGATTACCTCCCTAGGAACTTCAGGGATTTCAGATGGTTGACATGCAAACACATCGACATCAGCCCATAGGAAGGCAACGAGCATGCTTCCATATTTGTCATCAAGGGTGGCACTAATGGAGAAGGTATCATCAGTGCCATCCTGCCTCGCCGGAACTTTCTTTGTTATGGAAGGGGCAACCTTGGATTTCTTGCTAACCAAACATTTTGGCAAATCACTACCGGGTGTGGCACACTTCGAAGAGGCATGCTTCCCATGGTCCGAGTAGACGTCCTTGCTAGATTTCTTAACCTTCTTTTCTTCCGTGGCGGGAGCTAGAGCCTTGCTGGCCTCAGCTACTACCGCATCTCTATATATCTTGTCGACGCATATAACTACATCCCTCTCATCGGACGGGATGGAGATAACTCCCATTGGCCCGACATCTTTAGGGTGTTATATGCATAATAGGACGCCGCCATGAACTTGGCCAAGGCTGGGCGACCAATGATTCCATTAAATGGCAGGGGAAGCTCAACAACATCGAACACAACCTTTCCATTTCTGAAGTTTATTTTCCCGCCAAACGTCACCAGCAAGGTAATCTTTCCCTTTAGCTGGCTCCTTCCTGGGTTGATCCCCTGGAAAGTGTCAGTCTTCTTTAGTTCTTCGTCAGGAATTTGAAGTTTCTTGAGCACGTCAGGGGAAATCAGGTTCAACCCCGCTCCACCGTCAACCAACATCTTGGTGACGGATTGTTGCTGAAACCAACAATTGCAAACATCCAACCAGAGTAGTGTGATCTGGATGATCCTCAACATCGAAAATGATGGGCGTGTGCGATCACTTGAGTGGCTCTCGAGCGTTGACCACCGGCTCTACTGCGTTGACCTCACGCTCCCACTGCTTGAGTTGGCGGTGAGAGAGTGCAAGGATGCCCCCCTTCAATGCACATAGCCTCGGAAGCTTTCTGAAATCCCTCCTCGCTGGTCTCATCATCCTCTTCTTCACTATCATCTTAATTTTCCTTTTTCTCATGGAACCTGGCAGTTTTTTCCTTCTGCCGATCGATCTTGCTGCGGCGCCCACCGCGGCCATTATGGCCTTTCCCGCCAGGGCCATCCCGGCCTCTCTCCTTATCATGCATTTCATACTCAGCCTTCTGCTTTTCAACCAATTGTTCAACTTGCTTGCAATATTGTGATCATGGTCCTTGGTCCTATGGATCTTGCAGTATGGCCCGTCGGATTTGCCGATTTTCTCAGCTACCACTGCCTCCTGACAATCATCAAAAGTAGCGGCTTCCTTGCCAGATGTCTCAGTTTTTGCTTTCTTTCTAGCGTTAAGATCACCCTCTCAACAGCCATCACTGCTTTCCCCTTACACTTCTTGTTGCGCTTTATGTTCCTCTTCCTAGGGGTGGCAGCGTCGTCATCGTCTTCCGAATCGACTTCGACACCAACCTCCTTGCCTGGAAGTCTTCTCCCTTCTCCAGCACAAGCACATATCTCCGCCAACATGTAGAGTTCGTTGACGATCTTGCGAAGCTGAACATTCATCTTGGACGGCATCCTTCGATTGCGCACATTCCTGTGGAATGTAGCAATCACAGCTGCTGGATGTATCTTCTGCATGTTGTGGTGCACTCGGCTGAACCTTTTTAGATACTTACGCAAACTCTCCCCTTCCTTTTGTAGAAGGGCTTGCAGGTCACTGGGTTGTCCAGGTTCTTGATGGCCACCTGTGAAGGCGCTAACGAACTCGCTGCATAGGTCTGCCCATGAGGAAATTGAATCCTCCAGCAGGTGCATCAGCCAAGACATCACATTAGGCTTGAGAGCCAACAGGAAGTAATTGGCAAGTACTTTCTCATCTCTTCCCCGGCACCTTGAACGGCAATCGTATAGATGCCCAAAAGCTTTACTGGGTTCAATTTTCCGTCATTTCCCCAGGAGATCAGGCTTGAAGGTGCAAGAGGATGGCCAACGGACTTGCCGAAGCTCGTGAGTGAAGGTAGGGCACCCTACCTCATAAGGCAAGTACCTCCCAACACTGGATGCGGGTTCGTCAACGTCGGGTCCATTACGCCTGTCTGATTGACGGCGTGCCTCGTGATGCCAATCAATGGTTACACGGGCGCCTTCCTTCCTCCTGTCTTTCAAAACTTGGCATTGCTCTCGCTAGAGTTGTGGTTCGAATGAAGCCATTGACGCCTCGTTAGGCTCGTCCACATCCTGGGTTTGCTGATCCTGCCATGGTTTCCCTTGAGCGAGCTACCATAGAGGGGACTATACCATGGGTGTAGTCCTCTCAACTTGGCCACCAGTGGGGGCTGTTGGCGTCGTGAAGGTTCCGCAACCTGCGACTTGTTGGCTTCAGCAAACCCTATGAGGCTCTGGATGGTATCTCTCCATTCATCCATCTTGTCTACTGCTGGGGGAAGTTCATCAATAGCTGAGCTCTCGCCATTGCTTCAGCCACCGTCCTTGACATGGCGTGGGCAGTAGAGCGCGATGCCGCTCGACTCCTGGTGCAACCAGAAGGAGCGTCATTATTTTCCTACCACCTTAGACCAATCACAAGGGCAGTCTAGCATTGCCGAGGTTGTTCTTGGTGGCCAGGCTCTTGATCAGTTGGGCCTTTCCCATGTGGATGCAGTTGTGGAGGATCAACGGCTCTGCTCGGGGTCTTGTCATGCTAGCTCCATGCGGGACGGAGCGTCCACCCTGTCGTCGCCCCTCTGGACAGAGCAGCTAGTGAATCTTGGTTGGCACCAGAGCTGGCGTGGATGCTAGGCTAGTCGCGCTCGCTGGTGCGGCGAGGAGGTGGAAGCTGGGCTTCACCCTGACCTGCATCAACGTGAGTATGATTGCTAGTAGGTTCAGGAAGCTGGGCCACTCATGTGGCCCCGGTTACCGTTCCAGTCACGGTGGGAGTGTTAGCTGCATTGCCCGTGGTGCTCCCATCGTAGTTGTGGTATCCACAGCACCCGCAGCTGCAGGTGACGAGGCCTTCGAGGCGGAAGGAGGTGATGTCACACCTTCTTGGGAGCCATTGACCATGTAGAAGGTGATGAAGATCGACACGCTAGTTACAGTCTCAGATCTGCACAAGCAACCAGTCCCCTACCCGGCACGCCAAAGATGTCGGCATGGAAGCACGATCACCTATGGGGAAATGCTGCCCCTTTGTGGTTCGGCAAGGGCACAGTCACAGTGCACAAAGAGCAGAAACAACAGGGCATCATGATGATTGAAAACTCTCTTTTACCCAAGTTCGGGCCGCTTTGCTCCGTAAAACCCTGCTCCAACTATGGTAGATTGATTTGGAGGAGCACGAAGACACAGCGATCTCAAGCCTGGCAAAGGTGACTCGGGAAGAGCAGTGCACACGTACAAGCATTGATGGGTCAAATGTTCGAACACTTTGCTAGGTGGCCTTGAGCCTCCTTTTATATATAAAGGGGCAACCATAGTGGCAAAACAGTCATTATGGTAGGATTAGATAGCTAACAGTGTTATCATATCTAACTCTAGCAGTTAGGACAAGCGCATTAAATGCACTGCTAGGTGTCATGCTGAGGTTGAAGCCTGGCAAGCCGGCCGCACCGCTTATCCATCTTCTCCTTATTAGCGTGACACGCCATCCGAACAGGTGTCAAATGAAGCTAATCTCTTCTCCAGCAGGTTGCCACCTATCTGGCAAGATCCACCTAGCCACTTGAGAGCTCGACATCGCATTAATTAATGACTTGCATGCGATGAGGTGGAGCGGTGACGTCTTGGCAGGGGTCTGCCAGTACGGAGCCTCTCGGGCTCTTGTTCTATGGCTCCGGGAGCCTCGCCGAGGCGATCTAGTCTTGTCCCTCATGGGCGGCCTGGCCGGGCTCTCCTTCCTGGCAAGGGAGGCCTTCCAGAGGGGTTCTCTTGTTGACTTGATATTCTTAATGCACTCCTTGATCTCACGAAGAGCAGTTTCTCTGACTTATCTTGTGTCATGTCTTGGTAATTGGTGCATGATCGTCAGCACGCCTGTGCACAAGTTCGTGTGGCAAACACAAATGTTTGCTGCATCGACACTTTGTCTACATTATGCCATCATACTTCAAGCATTACTTTGTTTGTGATGAACAAAATACCTTGCAATGCATGCTGGATAGAAGTCAAGGGATGGAATAATAGTAGTAGGCATCAGTAAGATTAATGACTACTTGTCATGAACGTAATGCCTATATATTGATCATGCCATGAAGAATCATCATAACAATGACCTTTTCTATCAATTGCCCAACAGCAATTTGTCTCCCCACCATTGCTATTATAATGAGGACATCAGTACAGTTACACCCATGATCCCTGCAGCTAAATATACTGGACCAAATACTAGAGCTCGTGCACGCCAATTAAATTATCAGGTACTTCCGTTTCTTGGTAATGATTCTAATGTTCATGAGAATATGATGCTGCCTAAATAGGATACATTTGTTTTGCTTACAAATGAAGGGACTAGCTTGGAAAATAAGGATGAACATTGGAGCAAGATCAAGCATGGAGACGATGGCATGCGCAAGGGGAACCGAACGGAGTTTCAAGTGATGATTTCAGGACTTTCAAGCCACCATATTGAGTGCATGAAGGCTTGGACAAAATATACAAGATGCTACTTCTAAATTTCATCCAGAGGCTACTATAGGTGTTGTGTAACCTTATTAGTGGGCGAGGCCCATGTAATTTCAAAATACTTCAGTATAGGCTATTTTTCGAGTCACTATGTGTCGGGAAACAGAGTTAGGGTTAGTTTCAGACCATTCCTCCAAGGAGTCACGAAATTCCCTCATATTCCTCCATATGTCCCCTTAGGGCATTGTTTAGACTTTGTATTTTGTTTAGATTAAAGTTCGCCATAGCTACAAGTCGCGTACTTCGTTTGTGTTCAAAGGGCAGACCAAGACGTCAAAGCACCCCACTTTCATCAATAAAGCTTGCATCTTATATTCGCAATATCCAGATTGCTATCTCAGTTTCTTGCTTCTTAGTTTTCCTGCAGGAAATAGACCCTTATGGTCATGTTGATCATGCACCGGCGTGGTCAATAACCTCTCGGAGTTGGTTTGGTGATTGCTAAGGCATGATGTCTTCAATATTTGTAGTCAGGTCATAAAAGTCGACTTCCACCAAAACGATAGCCACCATCTCATCGAAAGATGGGACACCTTTCCGTATATCAAGTGGTATCAGATATCCAAGTTGCTCAGTGAGATTTTGTAGTTTTATGTACTTCAGATCGTATTTGTTCTTCATACCTACAGTCCACGAAAAAACCACAAAAAAAATTAGGGTTAGTTCATCATATCCGAACCAATCTGAGCCTTTTGTAATTTTCTGTTTGGTGTTTTTCTTTGTTGAATATGCGGTTGCATCGTCATGTCAAGTTCCTGGTCTTAGCATCTAGTCCTTCAGAGTTTCGAGTTTTGTACACAAGTTGTCACGCCACCGGCACCACCTTCCTTGTTGCCATATACCACCACCCCACCATATACATAGCCGCTACCATATACCACCACCCCACCATATACATCATCGCTGCCATATACCACCACCCCACCATATACATCACCGCTGCCATATACCACCACCAATACGAGTCCACATATACCACCACCAATCTGAGTCCAATTCCATCTCATAACCGCTACTAGTCCGAGTCACATATTCAGGTTTTCTTGTGAGATCCATCTGTTGCCAGATTCATGTTGCCTTGTCTCAGTAGGTTTTGGATTTCACCAATCTTTCTGTATCTGTAGAAGAGGGTGATTTCCAAAAAAAGAATCCGGAAACCACCCTCCATTTAGGCCTAAAATTTTCAAAAAACATACCTGAAAAAAACTTTTCTGTCTATCATATTTTTAGGTGTTTCCGAGCGTTTTGAGACAGTTGCCATTATAGAAAGTTTTTTCGAGCAGTTCCTATTTTTGGTCTGGGCAATAAAAAATCATGCCTATCCTCTTTTTAGATCTTGGGAAGAGTTTTGAGACACTCTCCATTATAGCAATTTTCTGAAAAAAAGAAGCACAAAAACAAGCGCTAAACAAAGAGAAAATAAAAAACTCAGAGTGTGGTTTCCCTTGATTGCGTGAAGCGCTGTGATTTTGATAGTGTTCTAGGCTTGCGTCTCTAGCACGGTCTAGCCTAAGACTAGTATAGTATTATCATTGAGCATTTATTCAACTTTGTATCTCTGAATGGATTATTGCTGACCATTTTTGCTACCAGATATAAGCCTTCCCAGCTCCACATACATCTACATCGTGTGTTTCATACTACCTGGCTATTGATTTATCCAAGCTTTGAGTGTTTGGACTACAACGGTTGTTGATCACCGCCTGCTACTTGGTTAGAACTAGTAAGAATTTGAGATTGGCTTGACGGATTTCCTATTAGTCTGTAGGATCATATTTGTGTGTTTCTATTGCTGCTAACCATGACAAGATCACAAGCCGACGAGCTGGATTGGGAGAACATGACGAACAAGGAGCTCCATGATAAATTCCAACACATGTTGGGTCAATAGGTGGAATACGTAATGAGTATCTTTGGCAAGGCACTACAGAGGATAGATGACATTGAGAGGCCAATTGACACCAAGTTGGATGCGAAGTTCACTAAAGTTCTCGCGCGTCTCCCACCACCTACTGCCTCTGCTGCATCGTTGCAACAACATCAAAAACCACCTTTACATCGCAATCTAGCAGGATGAGCAAAACATGGTCCTCTTGAGGCCGGCTAAACTTCTAGTGCCGCGGCACCTACTATTGACACTACAAAAAAAGACACATCCGTGACATTTTGGGCCGAACGAATTTTTTTTCTGTCATACATATGACACTTCTATGACGATAATTGTGACAAAACCCGGTATCATCATAGATGTGGTGGCCTCCTACTTCTATGACAATAAATCATGACAGAAAATGGGCTTTTCGTCTAGGGCGGGCCAGAGACGCAGCTGCATGACATTCTTTGGGCCATCCATGACGGAAAAAACCGTGGTAGAAGTGAGGGCGAGGAAAATTTCGGGGAGTTCTCGGTTACGGTGGGAGGTCGGGGGGCCGAGCGATGCACGTTTCTCTTGTACACGTACGCGCGTGTGTGTGAGGCGTTGGCTATAACTGAACCCGAGCGAGGTGTTGGGCTCTAACTGAACCTGAGCGATTGCACTGCAGGCTATGTGTTACTGAACCCGAGCGATCGATCGATGGCTGTTAACTGAACCCGATCGAGAGATTCCTTCGCTACTGCTGCTAACTGAAGCCAATCGATTGGATGAACATTGAGCGTTGCGGGGGAGGGGGGGTTCAATGAACAGTGAGCGGTGGCGTTGCCTCTGGATGAACATGACCTCGTGGTGTGGAGGGCTAGATGAACAGTAGACGGTGGAGGGGTGCCCGTGGAGGGGTGGTTGAACAGGACCCCGTGGTGTGGAGGGCTGGATGAACAGTAGACGATGGAGGGGTGCCCGTGGAGGGGTGGTTGAACAGTAGCCGGTGGAGTAGAGCGCGGTGGAGGCTGGATGAACAGGAGCCTGTGGAGGCCGGAGGAGGTCGGCAGTAGCCCCTGGAGGCTGGAGGAGGTCGACGATGGAGATGAACAGTATCCCATGGAGTCCCGTTTTGCGGTAGGCCACTCCCCTCCCGATGAACAGGACCACCGTTTCGACCTTAGTGCTCCAACACAAGTCCGTTTCATCCGTTTTGCGGTACGACACACCCCTCCCGATCAACAGGACCCCCGTTTCGACCGTAGGAGGTCCGTTTCCTCTGTTTTGTTGTGCGCCACACCCCTCCCGATGAACAGGACCCCCATTTCGACCGTAGGAGGTCTATTTCCTCTGTTTTGCGGTACGCCACACCCCTCCCGATCAACAGGACCTCGTTCTGAACATAGGAAGTCTGTTTCCTCCGTTCTGCGGTACGCCAGGCCTCGTTTCCATCGCTTGTTCCATCCAAGCCCTCCCGATGAAAATGACCACGCATTATGTTCCGACCCAGCTGGTTGGCTCCCACGCATTCTGTTGCCTCTCGATGAACACGACGCATTCCGTTGCCTCCCCATGAATACGACGCATTCCGCTGCATCCCATGAACACGACGATGACACTGTTTCTCCATTCCGACCCAGCCATGTACACGAGCCCTCGCCGTACGTATGCGTGAGTAGGCGTTCGAGACCCCGCCCGTATGTACACATATGTGGCCGTATTTTCTTTCTTGCACCCTGGACGTTGTACGTACGTGTACATGCTATGTGCGCGCCTCTACTACGACACGTGTGCACCTCTACAACGACACGTGCACGCCTCTACGTCGACTAGTATGTACGTACACTTTCGCGACCAGAACGACAACGCTACGTACACATCGACCAGGTGGGTCCCGACTGTCAGGCACTTCCTTGCCTGCAAAGATGTAGCTGGTGCGTCCTAGCAGTCGGGGGGGCGAATCTTTTTTTTTTGCCTGGATGCATTTCCTTGCGTGCGAAGATGTAGCTGGTGGGTCCTAGCAGTCAGGGGGAAACATTTTTTTCATGAAATACGGCGGCCCGTCCGGTGGGTCCTCGCTGTCAGGTGGAGGAATAATTATTTTGCGCTTACTAAGGAGGCACTTCCTTGCTACGGCCGTGGACCCAGCTGTTATCCTCTACACGTACAGTCCACGTCCGATGGAAGCCGTTCCTTGACCAGGTTGACCATGCCGCGCCGAGAGCACCAGGGCGGTGGACGACGGCGATGCCTAGGAAGGGGACAATGCGGAGCCGGGGAAGACGCGGTAGTGGATTCCCATGCGTAGAGGAGTATGAGGGTTCACTCGTTTGGCTGTGGTGTGAGGCTGGCGTCGTTGTAGAATAACAGGGGGTATGGGTGCGTAGAGGGTTGGCCTGGCCAGCGGTGGGAGTAGTAGGGGGCGGTGAGGCCTCCGCGGCATCACAGCCGGACACGGGCGGCAGGAGCAGGCGGCACGACCGGTGCTTCTTTGGGCGGCTGGAGCAAGAAGACCAGAGGTTGAAGAAGCACTATGGCCGTTGGATGGACATCATACGGTCACTGGAGCTAGAATCGTTCATATATTGACTAAAGTTGACAAAGGCCTCCATCCCAGTCAACTTAGTAGGCCCACAAGTCAGCCTCCCATGAAGGTGGGTCCCAGCTAGCAGGGGGGTATTTATTTTTTTGTGCGGTCCCGCCGGCGCTGCTTTGGCGGCTGGAGCAAAGATCAGAGATTAAAGAAACACGACGGCCGTTGGATTGACATCCAATGGTTACGTCTGCTAGAATCGTTTATTGATGTATATAATAACTAAAAAAATCTTGCATATGCGTCAACTAAACAGGCCCACAAGTCAGACCACTCCCTCTTTTTTTAATAATATATATAGCTCATGGCAACTTCTTATGCAATTTATTGCAGTCGTTTTTTTGGTTGGCCAGGGCCAAATTCACATATTTCTGTGGGTTCCAAACTATTTTTAATACTGAAATGTCAAGCCAGATTTAAAGTACTTTGAAGATATATTTAAATTAGGTTAATGCCCGGTGAAATAGGAATCTGAAAATGTGAAAATCAGAAATTATAAAGTAATTGCCAATTTGTCATCTGTTTTTATATTTACAACCCATTTCATATTACTTTCAAGATTTGCAGGCGTCTTGAAAGAGTTGCAGCGCATCAGGGCGTACAAAAATAAGTAGGCCTAGATTGGGTATTCTTCAGAAAAAATAAACTGGGCTCATTTTCACAAACAAAAAAAATAGCTGGGCTGGTCACATGGTGAACATAAAATATAAGCCTGGGCTAGACGGACCACAACCCAGTTCAAACCCTGCTCCGTCTCAACAATACCAAACAAAAAAAATACTGCTCGAGTAGCTACGTCCCAGGTGTCAGCCGATCTTGTGCTGTTCTCTTGTCTATTGACTATACACGCTCACAATGTCGTGGGTCCCAAATGTCACGAAAACACTAGTAGGAAGCATTTTATTTTTCCATACGCTGACGTGGTGGGCCCCTACTGTCATCCTCTCCACATACTTCTGCCGATTCATGTTGTTTGTTCACCATGTTGACAACGCGAGAGGGCGGTGCCGCAGCGAGCACACCAAAGTGCACGGAGGACATCGGCATTAACGATTTAGGAGATGGTGGGGGCGGCGATGCGTGCGCTGAGGCGCGGCCAGCCTTGGGAGGAGGAAGCAGGTGGCCCCGCTGGCGCTGGTTTGGTTTTGGCGGCTGGAGGAAGATAGGACTGTAGAAACACGACAAACTGTAAAAGCAGCAGGAGTACTTAACAACCTTAACTGAAACCAATAGGGGCACTTAAAAACCAAAGCTGGAAGCAGTATGAGTACTTAGACAGGTTCAACCGTACAAAGCACGCCTCGAACAGTGCTACTTTGCCTAAAGTTAACCAAGGGTGAGGCCGCCAAGCCCCAGGACAAGGCCCAGGAGCCACCCTGCGCATCCAGAACCTTCTGAAAGCGGCTTCATCTCGCAACATGGTCAATAAACTGGATATTTGCTTTAGAGCCATGGAAAAGCATGAACATAATCTTCTGTCCTATTCTCCAAGATGGACGGGCCTTCATTATTTGAGACCACCCATGAATAAGTATCTTTTCACCTCCAAGGGGAATTGAGTAGGTCGACATAAATATCATGTTGTGACCAAGCGCAAGTCTGACCCAACCATGGTCAGGCATCTGTATAGGAACAATAGAACTCAGCAGTTCCTATTTCAAGAAGATCACAGCTGTAAAACTGTGTATAAGCAATAGTTTATGAACAACATATATAACAGAAAACAGCTCGTACCATAAGTTTCTTGACAGAGTTGGACCTGTTGAACGAGTGCAGCAGTGGCACACATATCCAACGTGGCCTTCCATCGTTGAAACGCCCCACAAGGACCTCAAGACGATCAATAAGGTGTAGGAACTTGTGGATGTCGATCCAGTCAACTTCAGTGCCATTAGTAATAGGCGAGTTATTACAGAGTAACAAACGAGTAGACTGCTTAACTCTGAAAAAACCTACACGTGCCACCAATTATAAGAAAATATTAGTTAGAAGTAGCATCTTCGTGAGAGATTTGTTGCTACTTCTAAAGTTAAATTGTGATTAGTTAGACAGAATAGGTGGATTAAGAAGTAATCGACGCAACAAGCAAGAACCAGATGCAAAACTAACATGGATGAACAATTGGAACGACGTCGGGGTGGAAGATCACAGTGAAGATGAGACCAGGTTCTTCTATTTCCATCAACATTCATGCACCAACTTTCAGTCTGTAACACTTGAGAATGTTTATCCAAGTTCGGCCATAAAAAAGCAGCGATCTTCTTGGTTCATGAACCCAACTCGGAACTTATATGCATGGCTTGCCTTCACTGTGACCATTAAACTAGTGTATTCAGTTATGGCAAGGCCGAGCATCTTGAGTAGATGTGTTCTGGCAGAGCAAATAATACACTGCAGGAAAAATAATATGAGAACACAACATGTTCAAAAAAAACCCACCCTCCCAGATAGAAAAGAGGATTCTAGGAACATACTGTGCGCGTTTCAAAATGTTGTGTTAGGATGAGAAGGAACAAGTGTGGCGTCTCGCCGAGGGAACAGAAACCTGTAGGGTACTCTCACTTTGGGCACTGCAAATGAAACACACTAGATTCAGTAGGAAGAAAAATGCATCAACGGAGGCGGCTGCCATCCTAGGATTACCTGCGACCAAGGGACTTGGATTTATCGGGGATGGATGAAGAATTCGTACCTGGTTCTCCATGAGAAAACCCTATGCAATCGCCGAGAGGGGGTTTTCTCTGAACAAGCAGACGAATTAGAAGGGGATTCAAGCCCAGTGAAATATTGCCGCTTCATCCGTCCAGCTTACTGCTAAAGCTGGAAGGGGGGGTTGTGATTTGATGGCTCATTAGGCATTACTACGGCGCTACGACCGGGGTGTGTCTACAGTGAAGTTGTGCACTCTAATTTGTGCATATGGCACGTGGACCCCGTTGTCGGTTGCCCCACATATCAGCGAAAGGAAGTAGAAAGACAGGAGTAACTATTTACACATAAATATATTTTTTGATAGAGAGATACTCCCTCTGTAAAGAAATATACAAATCTTTTATATCACAAGCTCACCTTGCTGAGAAATATACTCCCTCTGCAACGCACGGGCATTATGGGGGTTCAGCTTTTTTTATGGGGGTTCAGCTGAGAATATAATACTCAGATAGGCTCATGGTTCTGGAATTTGGGCCGCAGGCCGACCCTGCATGATTGGGGGCCCATGTGTTCTACCTCAGCGCTTTTCATATTGCAAGCGATCGGTACAGCGCTGGTTTTAGATGCTGTCGCGAGGCGAATACACAAAATTGAATAAAGCACGACAACTGTTGGAATGAAATTGAACGATAGTTCCTAACCATCAACCAGAGTTGCAATTCTATCAATGATATACCATGTGATAAATAATACTGCCGTACTACTTATACACACAGGACACTTGTATCACCATGCCAGATTATTACATCAAAATCTCTCGGAGGATAGATCAGTTCGGCAGTTGCGTGCTGCTACGGAAGAATTTCAAAGTTGATTTCGACCAGCTCTCCTTGCCGAGAAAGTTCGATTTTGACATCATCCCCTACCGCAAGATATGATTTAAATTTGAACCTTGACCATCGTTTAGCATCAATCATTATGCGACCATCCTTTGTACTTATGGTATATTGAGCAGGTTAATTCACACCAAGGCTGCGCATGGTAAGAGAAACTTGGCCATGGTCGCCCGGAATGTTGAACGACTCCCTCATTGCTCTAGGAATTCTTTGTTTGCAAACAAGAAGACATACCCAAACAGTTAGATCAACACGGTGAATCATGTGAAACAACATGGAAAGAAAAAAGAACGAAGCACTTGGGCGGCCAATGCTTACCAAGAAGGTGGACATGTCGGTTTTTGTAAGGACTTTGGTATATGAAGTGCGAACTGCAGCCCAGTCTATTGCCGGTGCAACTGCACTGGCCGGAGCAGATGCAAGTGCAAGTGTTGGTGCAGGTGCCGAAGCCGCTGCTGCTGCCGGAGATGGTGCTCCTTGTAGAGCTGGTGCCGGTGTCGGAGCAGGTGCCAGTGTCGATGCCCGATCCTCCGGTAGATCAGACTGATCCGCTGACGCGGTAAATGCCCAATCCTCAGTTGGATCAAACTGAGCTGCTGCTGCTGTCAGTGCTAGAGGAACTGTCGGTGCTCGATCCGTTGCTGAAGGTGGTACCGATGTGCGAGACAGCGGCGATCATGTCTGGACTTCTATGATCAGCTTTCTAACTTGACTAGGATCCGTGACCGTGATCCAGTTTTTTCTTCATTTCTTTGAAACGCGAGAAGGACTAATTGTGGCGTTTTTGTTAAACCAAACTGCAGTTCATCATAGGGATTCAGCTTGTACTCAGACAACAGACTGACCAATTTTTTCAGGTAATATAAGTGATGGATAGTGCCTTCGTTACTGACACGACATAAGAAGTGAAACCTGCAAAAATAGCCATCGTAGAGCAAACCAAACGGTTTATTCTGTGATGCATGTCACATGGCAAAACCTGCATCATAAAATTGCAGGAAAAGAACGAAAAATGACATTAAATCAATAAGATTTAGAGAGTAAATCAATAAGATTTACTTGATGTGACACGAGTAAATCCTTACCAGGAAATCACTATGTTGAAGTACTAAAGAGAAGATTGATCGTCCAACTACGCATGGCATGCAGGGCCCCCGCCTTCTCCCACAAGCAGGACAGTCAAAAGGTCGTGAAAAATCGTATGGACCGAACATCCATGGGACTGGAAATCCTGGTGGGTGCGATAAACCCTGCAATGCATATAGATATTGGAGTGTAACCATAATTGATAAACCGTCCTCACAAAAAATATGATCTGGATACTTCAAAAGATACAAACTGAATTGAGTGGACAGACATTAACATAGACCGTTCTCAGGACTGACCACACACCAAAAGCGGCAGTACTAATAAACAATACAGGGTTCACAAACACAAATCAAGTACTGAACAATAGTACTTACTACAGACAAGAAAAGTTGCACTAAGTAAACTCTGCAGACTATTTCTTGCCACCGACCTACATGATGAACCCCGCATAACTGACTAGGCCATGGACTTCGTGTGAGATGTCTACATGCACCATCAACATCTTGTCAACCTTGGAGAACCTAACAGGGTGGTCTTTCCACTCATAAACATGATGATGAAGACAGGCCACATCAGATTTGTTGGGAAGCTTTACAAGAACCACACCCTTTGTGATCGAAGGCCTAGCAACAATGCTACAGGAAAACACTAGTTCAGGACACGTGGCGACAAGGACACAACAGCTGGATAGTTCAGCAATAGAACTCATCATCAGGTCTTCCAGTACACACGGCATGACTTTGAGAAATTCATCTCCACCGCGGACCTGGTTCTAATTCAAACAGAAACCATATTTTATTACTACCTCCATTCAGAAATATAAGATGATTTTTGATATTATACTCCATATATGACTACATATACGCACAGAAATGAGTGAATAAAGACACTAGAACATGTCTTCAAAGGCATGAGAGCAGAGGGATTGCATGCAATATCCATAACACAAGTTACTGAGGCAAATGTACCCTCTTAAAACATAGCATTGATGTTCATAAAGTACTCCCTCCGTCCCAAAATTCTTGTCGTGGATTTGTCTAGATATGGATGTATCAAGTCACATTTTAGTATTAGATACATCCGTATCTAGACAAATCTAAGACAAGAAATTTGGGATAGAGGGAGTAGTTGAAACTAATCTATAAGAAATCAGTGTCAACCTCTTGCATGTTTTGGACAAAAGAGGAATTTAGAACCATCATTTGGCACACTAAAATCACATGCAAGATCACCCAGAAAGATGTACTACCAGTACTAGTACCGCTTGTTAGACGAAAAAAAACGATCAAGATCGAGAAAAAGATCGTCAACAAGAGACATTACCTGGACTTGCTTAATGAGGGATCCCGGAGAGGGGGGCTTGGACAGGGCGATGGCTTTGAGCTTGTCTATGGTACTCTCGGCGGGGTGCTTGCGCTTCTTCGTACCATGAGCCTCGACGGTTTTGGCCAGAGCCATAGACATCACGTCGGCCGGTGCTCCGGCGTCCATCCAAGAGAGGAAGCTGAGAGAGAAGAGTGAAAGTAGGAACGAGATGAGGGAGAAGCGAAGCGAGTAAGGGTTTTCTTCAAGAGAGGAAGCTGAGAGAGAAGAGTGAAATGATGGTTGCTTCGTCCGTCCAACTTACTGCTAGAAAGGAGGGGGTTTTGTGATTTGATGGCTCATTGGGCATTACTACGGCGGTTTAATCGGGGTAGTCTACCGTCACTCTACTACGGGGTAATTTAGTGCATGGCTGGTGGACCCAGGTGCTGGCTATCCCACACGTCGGCGAAAGTGAGTAATTTAGTGCATGGCTGGAGGAGGATCCGCACGGTAGAGCGTGTCCACTGTTTTTCTGAAGAAAAAAATGATTACAGCAAGCATTTCGACTCTTACGATGGAGGAGTGCGAAACACGGTAGCCACTTGAACATACACAGTGCTCCTACTACTAGGCATGTGTAGTGGTTCATACGTCAGTACTGCACAATCTTGTTGCTAGTGTAGTAAGATATGACGATAACAAATGATGTTGTGCGCATGTCAACTACTCCTATATGTAACATAGTACCGCTTTTTCGACTGTCTGGTCGAGAATGAATGGTGAGATCAATGTTAACATAACTAGGTCCACAACACACGGAGAGTACAGTGCTACAGTACTCCAGGAAACATGAAACATATGAAGCATGAATAGTGTTAGGCAGGGTGTATGAAGGGTGCACGGGATGGGAGCAAAAGTTCCCTTCTCGGCCCACTTTTGGGTGTTTGGCAGAGTGCATGAAGGGTGCATGAGTCCACACTAGTAGGTTGACAAAAATACACGAAGATGAAACAACTATATTGAGATGAGAATGCAACCAAACACACCCACACGCTTTGTGCTATAGTGACTGATCTGCACCGTCTGAGTTTGATCCAACGGTCATGTTGCACCAAGACATGGACATGCCCATGCAGAGGGCGCCGAAACACCACCAAAGTCCCTCTGCTTCTCTAGGCGCACGACATTGGTGATTCAGGGTGCAACCGCCTGCAGAGCCTGCTCTTGGTCGACGAGAGCCAGCTCATCAAAGACAGCGTCCAATGGCACGAATGGATTCCGACGAAACCCAAAAAGGATTCGCCCGACAACGACGACGGCAGCCTGCAACCCCTCCTTGTCCAGCTCAGCCCCTACCATCGCGCGGAGATGGCTCATCCCTTCAGAGATATACGTGAAGAAGGAGACTAGGTCAGGAAGTCGCAGCTCGTTGAAGTCGACCGGGTGGTCAAACCGGTTTAGCCCGACGGCCGGCATCGTCGCGCTGGCACGACGGTAGGCATTGCGCAGCCACAACACGTGCGTGGCAACTTGGTTCACCAACTGGCTGAGGAGATCCTGGACCTCGTCACGATCGGCCCACTCGCGCTCCAGACGGCTCCCCTGACGTCCTATCGTATCTCCTGCTTTCTGCAGCAATGCTGACGACGCCTCGAGCATCTTTGTGGTAGACGCCTGCCGCTTTTTAAGCTCCGTGAACTCCCGCACATAACATAGGAGCATGGCACTCCTCTCCTCCTTCAGCTCACGGAGCTCCACATCCTTGGCCCTGAGCTCCGCATCCTTGGCATGGAGCTACTGTGTCAGGCGCCTCACCTCACACTCCGTGATCTGCTGCGCCGCCATGGCACCAGGTAGAAGCAATGGGGAGAGGAAGCAAAGGGGGCGAAACGCCTGAAAGGCAATGCAATCTATGGGAAGGCGGAGGGAGCCAGCCGAGGAGCGGGGAATCTTTTGGTTTTCACCACGGTAAAACACCAATCGACGACTTCTCACATTAGGGAGCAGTGGGTTTTACAGGCGGAGTCATCATGACTAATTGCTGCCGCGCCTGCTCCCATCAATCAAAAAATTAAAAATCCTGCCGCACCCAAACACCAGAGCAACGCCATGGTGGATATTTAAATTTACATGCCGGCAAGTAGATAAAAAAAGAGGTGAAAAAACAAATGTGGCGGCGGCCTAGCTAATCGGTCGAACTAGCCAAACTAGCTAGCCACCGTGCTTCACTGATGTACTCGGCGGGAAAGTTGGTCTTTCATGATTTGACGACTCATTTACTTGCTTCGGTGCTATGACCGAGGAGGACCCAGAAAACGCGCGGTAGGGCGTCCCATGTCAGGAAGAATATATGCGTGCACCACCCGGGAGGACCCCGAAACCGCACGGTAGGGTGTGCCACGTCTCGGCACGGAGGAAAAATGTGCGTGTAAAAATATATTGTATCAGACGTAGTACCTATGGTTTGACCTCAGGACCCAGCCAATCGGTCGAAAACACCCCAGTAGCCACACAACTTCATCATGTAAACGTGGCACGAAGGATAGATGTGGTTAGCTCCGTCTCGACCAGCCACAAAGTCTCTTGTTCTTGGCGATTCTTCTATTTTCCAAGATTTTTTTAGTTGTAATAACACCACGGCAAGCTAGCGCCGCTCTTCGTGTGTGCCCGTGCAAAGGTTAGACGATGGAGATAAGAGAGATAGAGATCGCAGACCTGGGACCCACCAGTAAGTGAGACAACGGTCATTCACGTGTTGACGAGGCACTCCCTCTACTCTACTCAATGCAAGTACTGTATAAAATCAAGTTATGGGATAAAGCCAACAATTGTTCGTTTTTTCAGGCTATTGACTTACGCTTTGTAGTCTAGGTTGCCAGTTCGAATCTCGTCTTTCAGATTTGTTAGTTTTAGGTCCAAATTTGATTAATGACAAGTGGGACCCTGTGTGTTGTTCCGATATTTCAGTGTAGGATGGTTTTTTTGAACAAACACTTTGCGTGGTTACACAAGTAACGACACGAGTTACACGTATTTTGCAAACTTACGAACAAAAATGACAGCGGCATAGAATATCACATCCACCCCGCAGCTTAGATACTATGGTGAGACGAGTTTTTGCACCGTTGGAAGTGAGATCCAATGGCTTGGGAGTAGTCTTTGTAATTATGCGCAATTTCCAAAGTCTCCAAAGGTTTTTTTGCAAATAAAACATCCAGGCCTCATGTGTGCCGTTGCATCTTCGATCCAACGGCTCCCCGGTGCTCATATTAGGTGATCCCCATAGCTTAATTACCCGCTACGGTGATATGAGCATCTAGATCGTATGATCAGTGATCAGATGGCACATACGTAGTACTTGTACTTTCTGCGCATTTCCCAAACTCTATCAGCAGTATATTGCAAAAATATTCAAACCTCCTACTGTGGGCCGTTAGATCTCAGTGAACTCGTATCACCATAGAATCTACGGTGCGGGAGCACCTCATATTCTCCCATGCAAGAAAACATAAGGTGATATCACAACTTGGATGCTACGGTGATACGAGATTGGGTTGCAAATGGCCGAACTCTTTTGGGGCTTTTCTGCAAAAAAAACATTCAAACCACCGAGGAGGTGTTGGGTTGCAAATCCAACGACTCCGAAGAGCTTGTATCACCAAAGCATCTAAGGTGTGGTAGCACATGATATTCTTACATACAAGAGAATATGATGTCCTCCTTCATCTTAGATATGCTACGGTGATACGAGCTTCAAGGTCGTTGGATATGGGATCCAAGGGCATCTGAGTAGTTTTTGTACAAATTGTGTGCAATTCTCAAACTCATTAAGGTTTCGTGCAAAAAAATTTAGACACATCATGTGAACTGCTATATCTCAGATCTACAAGCTCCAAGCAACTCGTATCGGCATATAGCATCTAAGGTATGGGGGCACATGATATTCTCCCAGGGAGGAGGGGTGGGGGTTGCACAACCAATCGGTGGTTGGGAGGGTGGGGACAAATATAATATAAACAACCCTAAACAGAGCTCCACAATTTTATCTAAGGTCGAGGGGTTGACCCCCGACAATTATAGCTTCGCCTAAACACAACATTTGCATGTACTATAGTACTAGACTTAATATTCATGTTTCAGTTTCATGTTCATTTTAAATATTGAACTATGGACCATGGATGTCTTACATTTTACTCCCTTAGTTCCTAAATATTCGTCTTTTTAGAGGTTTCAAATGGACTGGCACATACGGATGTATATAGACATATTTTAGAGTCTAGATTCACTTATTTTGCTCCGTATGTAGTCACTTGTTGAACTCTCTAAAATACTAATATTTAGGAATAGAAGGAGTATTTTTGAATTCATGTCATACATGCATGGTTTGGAAAAATAGATGCACTATACTTATTGGATTGTTGTTGTGTTCGTGCGTGTGTGTCTCTCTGTGTGTGTGTGTGGTCATATGCTTGATACATACAAAGTTTTCTCACCTCCATATTGGTCATCTTTTAAATTTGAATTTGCATTGGAAAACTTACTAGGGATACAATGAAATGTGAAATCCACATTGAGATCACTATATCACAAACTCACTCTAATTCAATAACTCGTCATAAATCAATTACCATGTTGATATTAGTATTTGCAAGGAAAATACGGGTATTGTAATACACATAGATTCGTTTGGCAATTTAAAAGGTTCCTTTCATATTCTCGAATGGTAGGACCCAACGACGTACCAGCCAGACCTTGGCTCGTGTTGATCCTACAAAAATAAAAAGGAAATAAAAAAACCGGGCTCGTGTCCTTCGGTGGCGTGTGTGGTACGCACATTAGGCAACCCCAACCAGTCGAGCCTCAGTGTTTCAAGTTGAAATATCTGGCGGCCAGAATTCTAGCCCTAGGAAATTCCCCTCATGTCCCCGGTCCATAATGACTACCGACGAACAACAGAGGGATGCTTTAGTAACTAGACAACGTTACCTACCGTGCCGAGAACGGTTCAATTCCCTCGGTCGCCGCTTGTCAAGGTCACCCGTCAACTGCATTGCCTAGTACTACTACTACTGCACCAGGATGAGCACATAATTGAGCCCATTTGTTCGTGCCTAGTACTTGAGTTAATATATCAGGCAATGCACTGGTACGGAGGGATTATCCTTTTACTCTGCATATATAAATTGTCTGAAGTCTAACTAAGCAAAATGTTTGACCAAATCCTTTCTTAAGAAATACAACAGGATAGATGTACTGCTTGAAAATTTATTGTATGATGCAGGTTATGATATTGTTTCGAATCCAAGATCTTAAGTTTCAGAAAATCCAGAAGTGAGCATAAATTCTTGAAACTGAGCATGGTCGGGTGATATCGCACAAATATTACTTCGTAAGTTCTTTCTTCAATTCGAGACAAGCTGCACAAATGAAGAGCCAAAGTATTTTGGAACAAAGACCTGTCACGTTAAGGTGAACGCTTTCACTATTGAAACCGTGGGCGTTTTCGTGCCACCACAAGTCCCCGCTTCTCATTGGCAGGTGCCGTCCCAGCAAGCGCGTGAGTCAACGGGAGGGTGCGAGCAGACCGCTGCACCGGCTGTCAGGGAGGCGTGTGAGCAGACCACTATGCAGACTCACCGGGAGGCGATCTCTTTGACCAGGCTCCGCCGCCCACCGTCGTCCCAACTGCTCCCACTTTTAATGTCACCGGCGCCGCAGTTTAAAATCAACCCTGCACTACCCGATATCTCTACAATCTTCTCTCTTCCTCTCTGATTCTCCTGTCGTCTACCTCCAACTAGCCAGACCTAAACGTACGCCATGCTGCATCATGATGGTCTGCCCTTAGTGTTCCAGTTTCCTAAGGAAGACACCCAGATGGAGTCTCAAGAACATAAGGCGCTTTGGGACGAGCTTGAACTGGCCTTGCGGGAAGACGTCGCGCCTGTCCCCGCTCCCGTTCCGGCCCCCGTCGCCCTGACTGCGCTAGCGCCCATCCCGCAGCATTGATGGGCTGGAGCCGCACATTGTCGTCAAGCTTGATGCCACGGGGTTCCACGAGCTCCCCGCTGACTTTCACGTGCACGCGCACCTACCAGCGCATGCGCCTACGTGTGCACTGACGCGCACGCCCGTGCCGGTACCCGTGCACTTGCCAGCGCATGCGCCTGCGCGTGCACTGACATGCGCGCATGTGCCAGTGCCCGTGCACATGAATGTCTCCGCCGCGCCGTTGACAGCGCCTGTCCCTGCGCGGGTGCCATTGCCCCCCTCAGCGGCATGGACGGCCGCCGTCGACCGCTTCCTTGCACCAACGCCAGTCGCCTCCTCCCGCCAGTTGAATCGCTCTAAACTCCAGAACCTTTTGGCCTTCCTTCAAGCTAGGCCATCGTCCAGGAGTACGCCAACAATGGCGCAAGACGTCGCCGTCACCGTCGGTCAGTGGTCCGACGACACATGAGCACGGCAGAGCAGCCACTTCCCACCGCGAGACACCCCCGCCGCCGCCGCGTAATCTAAATTTGCAATGAAAATCTTTCGGATTGACATGCTTAAAATCTGAACGTTTATCATTTCCGTTTATTTTATATCGATCGTCGTATAATTTAAAGTCAGAGTCAGACTTATGGTTTGATCGATTGAATGTTCTGCTAGAGCTGTATCAAATTAAATATAAAACTTCATCAAGCCACATGTATTCCTTGTCATCCAACGACCTAGACTGCTTCAATGTCGAGCGCTCAACACGTTTAGCGTGCAGTTAATTTCATGCCAAAAATAGTGCTAATCACATAATAAAATGCAAATAATATCCTAGTACTTAATATCCGCATGCACTTAATATACTTCCAAATTAACGTGCACTAACTAGTGCTGCTAGTACGTGAAACTGGTGCTGTGACTTGGGAACGCGTCCAGATATAGTCAACGGCAACATCGCCCGTGAGTTCTTCGTGTTTGCCCGTGCGTCTAAACGCAGAAGGGGAGGAGAGAGAGAGAGAGAACACATGGAACCCACCAGTAAGTGAAGGCAAATAGTACTAAAAATAATATTACATGTTATCCATTAATTAGGCTGTGGAAATATAAAAACATTATGTGAACAAAGGGGGGTACAACAAACATTGGTGTTCTACATAGGTTGCCTATTGACGTGCGGCTTGAAGGCCTGGTCGCATGTTCGATCCTCGTCCTTTAGTTTTTAATTTGTATATGGGTCCATATTTGTTTCATGACATGTGGGCCCCTCGGTGTGTAGTTTGTAGCACTTTAATTTGTGGGTCGAAATTTGTTCCGTTCCAAGTGGACTATCGGTGTGTAGTTTTGTAGCTTATTTATAATAATTAAAGAGAACAACATAGTTTTTTCAATAATACCATGGTGCGACGTTCAAGGCGAGAAAGGACGTGCGAGAGAGCGATGACTGAGCCAGAGGGAAATCAACTAGGGGAGTTGCGTGGGTTGCAGCGGTGTTTGGAGTAGTTGTGGGCCGAATGCTACGAAAATATAATCGAAACCGACCGGAATAAATGCCTACACAAATTAATCCAAGGTTGGAGTTCCCCTCGCAATGTAAATAGCTCCGGCTTTGCGAGGGATGGAGAGGTAGTAGCTTCAATGCGTGGAAGATACGGTGTGAGAAAGCGAGGTCAATCTAGAGACATATAGATAGAGAGACAAAGTGAGTGTGGTCCGACATTCATTGAACAAATATATATGCTCTGGAGAGATATTGTCCGATTGAGCTTTTGGCAAGGATGAGGGCTGTAAGATAGAGCTTGAGAGATGATCGAGTCACAGACGTGTAGATATATTTTGTGCGTGGGAGGAAGCAAGGTCAATCGATCACATAGGGTTGCCGTGCGATCGAGAGAGTGAGACGGGTTGGAGAGAGTGACCTAGATAGACAATGTGCATGAGAGAGTATACAATGTGAATAGGTCGAATTGGGCTCAAACATGGTGATATATCGTTTTTGTCCGAGAAAGAGCGAGGTCAATCGAGACATACAAAGAGAGAGAGAGAGGAGAGAGAGATTGAGTGAGCATGGCCCACCATGAGGTCGAAAGAGTGGCGGCGGCTTGGATGGACTGACCTAGATAGACAATCTGCGTGAGAGAGTATAGATTGTCTCGATCAAGGCCCGAACAGGGAGATATATCATTTGTGTGTGAAAGAAAACGAGGTTAAACAAGACTCAGATAAAGAGAGCGAGATTGAGCGAGTGTGGCCTGCCGTGCGGAAGAAAGAGTGAGACAGTCTCGAGTGAGTGAC
>NC_057798.1:308963894-308964921 GCF_018294505.1 Triticum aestivum
GCGAGAGGGTGAGAGGGAGAGGGGAGAGAGAGAGAGAGCTCAGCATGGGGTGTAATGGTGGGTGTGTGAGGTAAATACATTTGGTAACAGAATGGAAAAAGGGGTCGAAACATGGAGAGAAAGAATGAACGTGTGTTGGAAATCGATAGCTTCCTAAGGTGGTTTGGAGAGGAAGATTGACCGATACAGGAAGTATGTAGCGTTTGTGCGGTGGGGGGGGGGCTAAAAACAACATTTGAATGTACATAGTACGGGACTTAATATCGATGTTTCAATTCGGTGTACATTGTAAGATTTGAACCGAGGACCATGCATACGGGTAATTATTTCGGATTCGTGCCATACTAAGTTTCGAAAAGTTGACATTGAATCAATTTGTTGTGCTTTTTTGTAGGTTATATGTTTGAATCCATCCAAAAGTTTTCTCACTACCATGGTGTTCATCATATACATATGAATTTGTATTAAAAAAGTAGCATGGATACAGTGAAATGCGAAAACCACGTTAGAATTGGAGATCGCTACGTGACACACACTCTAATTCAAGTACCTAATTATGTGACACACACTCTAATCCATGTTAGCGTGGATACCGTTTTGATTTTTTTTTCAAATAACTCCTCATTAATTAATTTATAGTACTCCCTCTGTTCACTTTTATAAGACCTTAAAGACATTTCAGACAATGTGCAAAACAATTCATTTTAAGTTGTCTGAAATGACATACAAAAGTGAACGGAGGGAGTATCTCGTTTCGAATGACTAATTATTGCAAGGAAAACACGGGCATGGTAATACATACAGATTCGTTTGCAAATGAAAGAAGATTCGTTCGCATTCTCAGGAAGACCTGCGTCGTGTCGGGGTAGGCGCTGCTTCGGTGCCTTAAGGCACCGAAGCATAGTCAGGGTGGTCGCGTGTGTTGGACGGACGCATAGCACCCAGCCACCAACCCCCCTCCCTCCCTCCCCAACCCCCGCCTCCCACCCATCCCCCGCCAAAAAAAAGGACCACGACAAAATAAGTT
>NC_057798.1:308965228-308992658 GCF_018294505.1 Triticum aestivum
CAGCCCTGCAAAATATGTCTTTGCCACCGTCCCCTTCCGCGCCCAGATTGCTCAAATCCCTAATTCACTGCCAACCCAAGAAAAGTTCGAATCACCCCTCATCTCATCTCTTTCCCCACCTCTGTGCCACACGAGAACGACAAAGACGACGGTCGCGCTTCACCACCGCACCAGAGCTACCTCATCTACGCCCTCGTCCACCACCCCGGGTGGTCCACCGACCACGTCGGCCGCCGCAACCGACGTGCCTCACAAACACCTAGTTCCGCCACATCAGGTGCGCTTCACCGACGCCGTCTTCCAGCTCACCGGGGCTACTTCACCAAGCACATCGTCGCACCTCCGCCCCCCGAGGCCGTTGGGCTTCACCAACGGTCTCGTCCACCGCATCATAGTGCTCCGCTGCCACTCAAGATCTGCATCCGTGCGCGGTCAGCCAACACCAGCGCATCACCCTCAATGGCTCTGAAGTGACCTGCACTCTAGCTAGGCGAGGATGCCCAAACGCCGGCCCAAACTAGGTATCCACACATCACTCCCTTGTGCACTATTCCGATGATGTTTGGATATCCTTTCACTACTCTCTTAGCATACACGCCTATGCAACTCTGACTTTAACTCTTATTTCTTCTGGAGATATCATCTGAAACAAGCAAATCCATTTTTTAGCAAAGCATGACGGTGCTACGGGATCTGGTACACATCCTCCACACCCGTATAACCTTGTAAGTATTTGTCCTCCGGTCCAACATCAAGGTTGATTCCACTTATTTGATCAACCATTCGCCATGTCAAAAATGCAGAGGGAGATGCAAGGAGCACAAGGCCTGCACATCCAAGCAAGTGGTAACATGGACTTGTACATGGAACATCCCAAGCGCAAGCAGAGCTGCAGTGAGCCTGTACAACGAGCTAGCGTAAGTTCCTGCATTTCATTAAATTCGTACTGGCATTCGTGTATGATTTGTGTGTAGTGGCGGATCCACGAATTCAAGTTACCAGGGGAGAACATTTAACTTAAAAAATACGAAGGCACTTGCACTCTGGAAATCAACATAACTTGAGAAATGTGAAGCTACATGCACTTTGGAAACCACCTAATGATCCAAAGTAGTTCAGATTATAAGCACTAAATGATGCAAGCACCAAAAAACACAAAATGCATCATAGTGTACAAGGACTACAAACATGGTCTGTATCTGCTTGAAATATCGAAGTGTAATTGCACCTATAACCAGTGCGCAAACTGCATACAATATATCTATCTTGCACAAGTATGACAATAGTTTCAGACAACAGATTAGAAAGGTATTTATGCTATGTTGTCATGATACGGGGACTTTCTAGTAGATGGCCTCGACGTTTCCTCAAGCTATGAAAGTGCACTATAATTTGCTTGTCATCAATGCCTGCAAATCTCTATCTCTCTCAACATAGTAGATCATCATTAGACACTAAATCCTTCAATGAGCTTGCAAAATGCTTGCATTAGATTTATCATTAGACACTATATGTTCATCACCAGGAGCATGTAAAATGTTTGCATCAAATCCTTCATTAGCAGTCTGTTCATTAGACACTTCAGTCTCAAGAACAACATGAGCTTGTATGTTTGCACCGGAAACTTGATTAGATACATCAGATTCAGTCAGTTCAGTATTGATTGGGGGAGTTATAAAATAAGTATAAATTGGTTTCATTTTGTCATCCCTACATACAAGAAGTTTTACAACACCATCGGGCTTAACTATTGGCCAGAAATTGAAGAGTTGAATTAGATATAATCAGGGATGTGATGTACCTGCTCGTTGCGCATGCTACTCTTGCAAGCTACGACTGTCCGTTTGCGCAAGCTCGATGCCATGCCCGTGCTGCCGCCGCTGCCTCCCACGCAGGCTACACCCAGGGTTGGATCTTCATCTTCTTGTCCTTCCGTTTGCTTGAAGCCCGGCAACCGCCCTCCAACGAGGGCACGAGGAAGTGTTGTGTCTGTCTGTCCAGCGGCGGCTAGGTTAGGAGCAAACCAGACTGGAGGCTGGAGCGAATGAATTGGGATTTTTCCTGCTGTCGATCGATATGGGAGGCGCTCGTTTGGGTCGTGAGCCTGCTATAGGGCCTGCCTTGCACTTATGTTATTGGCCCATCCAAATTGAAACATTTTTCTTCATTTTTTACATTGCCTGCTGGTGCGTTGGGACGATCAAAACTAGTGTGGGCCAACCTGGACGACTCAAACTAGGTGCAAACTTTCCAGCCACCTGAGGCGGCCTCCCATACCAGCCCCTATGGTGGCGTCGCCCCTTTTTGCGTGTATGATTGGATAGTGAAAAATATTCCAGTGGCGCTTTTGATTTACCCACATAATGGTTGAGTTGCTTGTTTCTATGAATTGAGTTCGCCAATAATGTGAAGGATGCCAGCCTTTTCATCCTATTGTAGATTGCTTAGATCTCGATATGCCAAAAGTAATCACATGAAATATACAGTAAAAGCCAGTGTGATGTGTGTGGCTACAACTAGTCTGACTACACGTCCTCATATAACATATCAAGGACGCACCATCTTACCAGATTAACTATTCGACTTACCAATGCAGTGTGGGAAGAAAGAAGTATTGGAACTGCGTATCCAAGCAATTGATGCCATGGACTCCTTCGGACAACCTTATAAGCGAAAAAAAAGTTGCAGTGTGCCTGTACAAAGAACTAGCATAAGTTCAGTTACCTGCTTCTTGGAATTTTAGTTAACCAATGCAGTGTGGGAAGAAAGAAGTATTGGAACTGCGTATCCAAGCAATTGATGCCATGGACTCCTTCGGACAACCTTATAAGCGAAAAAAAAGTTGCAGTGTGCCTGTACAAAGAACTAGCATAAGTTCAGTTACCTGCTTCTTGGAATTTTAGTTAACCACTTATTGCAAAACTGTTCAATTATGTTGCTTGGCTTAATTTAGTTTGCTACTAATTACATAATGCCAAAGCCTGTTAATCATATTGTAGACTGTGCCTATCTATGTGTTTGATACTTACTGTTAAGAATTACATGTTTGCCTTAACTTAAATATCTAATTGTTTGTTTAACTGCTTTGTTGCTGCAATAGCGGGTTCCAATGATGTTAATAACTACTTTTCAGCATCCAATTGAAATTCTTTAATTCCTTGTTTGTTTAACTGGTTTGCTGTTATAACTCCCAGTTTAGAGTTTTTGCTAACTTCAACTTTAATGGCAAAATAGGTTAGCGCAAGATCAAAGAGCGAGGTCCCCATAGACGTTGCATCATCCCACGGCAGTGGCATCGGCCCAATCGTGCATTATGAATTGCCAACTGCTGATGCTCCAGAGGCTAAACTAGTGGAAGAAAGATATTCTGCTTCTGCACTTAGAGATGAAGTTGACATGTTGAGGAAGCAAACAACACAATCACAAGCAGTACTCACGACAACCATTAAATATTTGGTGGATTTCAAAACGAAGCAAGCTAAGACTGACCAGATTGTTAAGGTCCTGAAGGAAAAAAGGAAATTAAATTCCTACTTGGTAAATCATAGGTGAAATGTTCTTTCCGTAGTTGAATAACCTTTGTGTTGTTTGTTCATGTAATCAGTCAAACCATTCGTTTTAGAGATCATGTAATAATTGTTTTTTTGTTTTTTGGTTTGTAATTTTATTTGAGCACAGGTCTGTATTAATTGATAAGACTCGAAGATATTTCATTTGGATTGTTGTGCCGGACCTACAAATATGCCAATCGGGCTGAATGTGCATTCAACAATAGTAGTAGTATAGATGGACCATAAGTGGCACGCATCGGAAAGGGACAAGATGCTGGCTAAAAAAAGGATGTTGTTGTAGCCAAAAAAAAGTACATTGGCCTGGCTTATGTATGTTAGTTGATATTATTGATCCATATACTATATTAGTTTTTGTATGTTTGTTAGTTCTGTACATTCTTGGTTGATTGACTCGGTATTTGAATCTTGATACATCGCTTGTGTACATATCTAAATGGGAGTACACATTATGCTGCGTGTCACATTTGAGTTGGACACGTAGTGTTCCAAATATTCGAATTCACCTTAAACTGGATTCTAGCTTCTAAATTTGAGTATCGGCATTTGTAAACCATATTCATATATGACAGTGGAATACATCTTTATCGTCCTTGTGAAGATATATAAAAACACACAGAATGATTTATAAAGATTCATATAGGAATACAAAATGGATTCGAATTTAGTTTCCAGGGTAAACATGGATGCTTATTGTCCCAAAATTCGAAAGAAGAAACAAAATGTCCACTCCCACGTTGGCTGCCCGAAGCCAAGTGTTTGGGAGATGGAAATTACTGTCTACCCATTACACGGACAATCCATCGGCCCGATTTCCACTGCTCTAAATAGGGGTTAGTAACTTCAATTAGACCTGACACGACCGCCTCTGAGCCATTCCTACACGGTGGGCGTCAAACATGGGCGGCAAAACACATTTGATTCAAGCTTGTCCGACAGACCTCTCTTTCTCCCTCCATTCCCCATTCATACACGGTGGGTGGCAAAACAAACTCGACTCGGCCGAAATCGATTTAGGCAAATATTTTCAATAGGGCAGGTTTGTAACTTCACTCAGACATGACACAACCGCCCTACCTGTCAGCCCTGTTCATACACCGTGGGCGCCAACCATGGGCGCCAACCACCCTCTCCTCGCCCGAAATCGGTCTGGGCAAATATTGGCGAGATGCGAGATTACTGTCCAGTCCCCAATCGACGAGACGTGCAAATTTTAAACGGGGGCTAAGTTCATAACTTTCCCATATTTCAGACAGGCGCGTCCCAAAAACATGGTTCCCCGTACCTCTCCCTCCATTTTCCCATTCATACACCGTCCGCGCTAGAACACCCCATCCCCACACCAACCTCCGTCCGTCACCCCATCCATCGCCGCCGTCCTCCACCACATCCATCGCCACCATCCTCCATCATGCCGAAGCGCCTACCAAGACCGCGTCGTCCACTGCTAGAGATGGATGTTTCTCATCCACGGTGACGGACCAATAGCCTTGCATCGCGTCCTCTCGCTTCATCAGCGCTGTCGTCCTCTTTACCGGGGCCGCTCACACGACCTTCTCTTCCACTGCAACAGGACTTATCCCCCGATGCACCCGTCTACCGTCGCAGGTCTGCTTCAACGCCACCGACAGCCATCACACCCCCGATGCCTACACGGCATCGCAAGAGAGGTGGTACTTCATTTCTCCTCAACTTTTTGATCTCAACCAGAAAATATATCTTAACTTGGTTACTCTACTTTCTTTTCAGCTCCTAGAATTTAGTTCTTAGTTCGAAGCAAACAGCGGATGCTAAATATCATTTCTCCAGTTTGCAGCTTCAAATCTGCCATGGCACAGTCATAATATGGTTTAATTGATCTTGCTTAGGGTTTAATTGATCATGTTGGTTCCGTGGTGGTTTCTTTAATAGAATCGGAGGGGAAACCCTCTTTTGCTAAAAAAATATGCTTAGAGTTTGCCCCTTTTATGATCACTATACGATCAGAATACGTGCTCCGTGTCATAGTAACACTGCTCCACCCATCAAGCTAAACAAGCTTAGTTGTTCCAATACGAATTTGATATTATTAAAATAGAGTTGTTTAATTGGTCAGCTAAATGTTCCTAAATTAGTTTTGAAAATGCATGTTCACCGCTCAGGTGTGTATCCCTACAGGGTGCCCACGGTGGGCCTACCCACCCTGGGATTTTGGGTCATCCCAGGCCCCGATTCCCCTCTGTTTTACTGCGTGCTTCCGATCTCTACTCGCCCCCAGCCGACTACCTCGCCGGCGACTTGCCGTCCCCGGAAGGCATGACTCTAGGAGGAGACGCTGGACTAACAGGAGGCCAGGAGCCGCTCGCCCAACAGCGTCACCGCTGCCCGGGCGCACTGCCGTGCCTACCTTCCCAGTCCGTTCAGGGCTCAGGCTTGCAGCACCCACCAAGCCAACCCGATTTATCCTGAGATACGTCCTCAACCCTCAACAGCCACTCCTCATCACCCATTTTCTAATTGATTCATTACTCATTAGGCAGGACTGTCATTAGGGTTTGTTGTGTGCTCAGTGCTACCTACACTTAATGGTTCAGATGTATTTTGGTAATCTTTAGTACCTCTAAAGTTCACAGGGTTTTCAAAATTCCGGCCCTCGAAACACACACTAGTCATTTTGGATTGTTGGTCGCAGTGACATTGACCCAGATTACTACTACAAGCCAGGTTTGTTGACAATTTTACTTGTCTTTCTTACTCATTCGATATAATATCCAATTGTTCACGTTGATTAGTTGCAAACAATAAGTGCTAGACAAACTTCTTCATTCAGATTTTGGATGGTCTTTTACTGCAGTTACAATTCTGCATACTTGTCCTACTAAGCTCACAAGTAAATGATTGATTCACTACATCTATGCTTGCCTTGTCATATTTGTTGTCAATATTCTTTTAGGATGTTCTCTTAGTTCAGTTACAATTCTGACTACTTCTTATGTTTTCATGAATCTCATATTCTGAACAGCATCATAATGATTATGAGCTTGCGTGCATGAAAAGAATAAAGAAGAACAATGCCATGGCTGTCAAACTTGGCATTAAGGGACTGAAATCAAGTCTGGATGCAATGCAATGCAAACACTCTCCACCTACAGATTCATGCTCAGAATATGATCCTAACAGTGATTCTGAGCTAGAGGGAGACCTACGTCAGTGTAGCTCCCTAGTGGAGGAGTCAGAGGAAGATGCCCTATATTATTCACCCATCAAGGTACTTGCTCTAACTTTCCAAGGTTACATTGCTCGCACATATCTTGCAACTGATCTTTGCATTGCTTCTACTTTGTTGAACTGCCATTAGCTTAGTTTAGACATCGTGTATGTGAATACGCCCTGCCTATCCATTTTCAGTACATATTCCATCTGTCATCATACCATATTTATCCATTCAAATGTTGTTCTTGTGTATCAGACGTTCAAAAGGAAGAGGGCGATTGCTGATCATGGAGGAGCACAAGCAAAGTATTTGGAAAAGGTAGTGGCACCTGATAAATCAAATAGCACATTACGTGTAGTTGCAATATCACCTGACCCACAAAATACCCCAACTCTAGCAGACTCTAGCCCTACTACACTGGTCATTTATGATGCCCCAACTCAGCAGACCCCAACTGCAGCAAACAGTATGATTATGCCAGTTGACACAGCACCAGCTGTACGATGCAAAACCCCCATTCTAGCAAAGAGTACACCAAATCCAGTTGCCAAATCCCTTTTCGAACCAGAGAGAGCCCCAATTGCAGCAAATAGGACACATGTTCCATTTCTTCCCAGTTTAGAAGACGAAGCTTATGTTGTTGTCAGGAACTTTGTGCGCATCTTTCCTTCATGGAAAGATTATACCGCAGACACAGAACAATTTCCAGTCTTCCGCAGCAACTTACGCGTAAGAAATGTACTAATGTTATTCATGGTCATTACTGCATATGTTTCTGCTGACAGAAGACACAAGATTTCATTCTTTTAAATAGGCAAGGAGCAAACTAGATTGTGATGACGAGCAAGGGTTGGTTGCGCTTTTCAAGCACTTGTTGATGATGTATCGTTCCTACCTGAGGCAAGCGCACTTCGATGGCAAGCCTGTGAACGAAATTTCTGTAAAGTCTCCGGTGCTACATTTATCCGACGGTGACTGGAATAATCTTGTTACACATTGGTCTCGGCTGTAGCGTAAGGTACTGTCTATGATATCACATCACAATTTGAACTACATTTATGCATTTGCCTTAATGTCTCACTTGTACAAAAACTGTTAGCAGAAGAAAATTCGTTCTCAAGGGACCACAGAATCTCGCAACTATACTGCACACTGCATTGCTCTTGTGAGTACCTCTTGCCCTATATGACCATACTTACTTTCATAGCTGTTTGATTATGTAGCATCACTGCACATGTTAGCCTCGTAATCGTCCATTTGGTGGACATTATAAGATCTGTATGGACTCTTACATAAATTTAGAATCAACCCAATGCTTTTGAAGAGGTTTAGCTCTGCATTCCTCTTGTAAGGACCGAACGTGGTCTATCACTGTACTTACATTAACAGCTACTCCCTTCGTCCCATAATATAAGAATGTTTTGTACACTACACGAGTGTTCAAAACACTCTTGTATTATGGGAAGAGGGATTAGTTCATTTTGTAGCATTCTGCATCTTATCTCCCTCTCCCACCATTTACTAAAAAAGATCATATCTATATTTAATCTTACCAACAAGTAGAATACACAGACAATGCCAGTGCAAAAGTGTAGCCCATTACTCTTGTCAGTACATTTTGTCCTGTAATGCTTGTACTTGCTGGGATTGGTAGTTGATTATGTAGCATCAATGTGCATCTTATCTTCATTATCCTCTATCCCTTCCAATATTATCATATCTATAATTACTCTCTACAAAATGTAGAGTACATGCAATGCTTATGAAGAAGATTCTGTGCTGAAATTCTTGACTTATCCTTCCCTTGACATGGAGAAGGGCACTAAAAACCGGTGTTAACTGTTAATGTAAGTCAGCCCTTCTAAAGCCATTATCCTCAATTGCTGTTTAATTTTCTCATACTCCCTATCGTTTACTGCTGTTTAGTTTGTTGTTTCTACCAAAATGCATCTTCACAAGAACCGTAAGTTCTAAGTTTTACTTGTAAAACCAAATTCCTTATTCACACCATGCACATTACTTAATATTCCCTATATGTATGCTTGTTTTTATGGATCTATAATCCAGTGTGTGGTGAAGCAGCCCACGTTTGCACCTTGTCATCTCCTGTTTTATCTTATTGATGTGGCTGATGATATGAACAACATGCTATGCACATTATCCAAAATAGATACAATGATTTTCTTTACCCTTCATCTATGCTTGTTATGTTGACACGGTAATCCAGTAGTGTGGTGAAGCTCCCCACATTATGAACAATGCCAAATTATGCTATTGATATTTTGAACTTACTCTTTATTTTCAAATTTGAAATTGGATGGAATTGACAACACAGTTATCATCTTTTTTTATACAGGTGCAAAACTTGTCATCTCTCTGCTTTGTTTCAGGGTGATATGCCTGATGGCATGCACAAGTCTGCTAAAGGTTGTGAGACAAACCCAACATATATTGCAGCAAAGAAGGCAAAACATCTTGAAGATAGCGAGACAACCCCAAAGTCTTGTCTTGATGCAGTGTTCAAGTTACTTGAGACTAACAGTCAGACAAGCTCATAGAATTCGTTGTCTGAATCAGTTCGACTTCTTCAGTCCCAAGTTCTAGCAGAAAGGCATTCTGCAACTCAACTTCGACTTGAAGTCCTATCTCTAAGAAAGATTGCGGAGAACACCAACGAGAACCTCATCGCTAAATAGCTATACCTGGAAGCCATGACCGACATGCTAGGCCGGTCTCACAGCCTTGCTCAGCAGCTTGCGCAGCAGTTCCCCCGCAAGGCTAACCTTTCTTGAAATGTATTGGAAGTGGTCTCCGTTCAGTATTATTTTGTTACGCTACAATGGTACCCAGTTTTTGTAATCTTCTTCTTCGTTGCACTTTATGATCACTGGTGGCCAACTTCGATGCCCAGTGGATGTAATATACCTTAAATCTTTATTGTATAGTGTAGGTTTATTCTTAGTTACTATGGCGTAATTTATTTATTGTATAGAGTAGGTTTGTTCTTAATTCCTACTAGTTAGTGCCATCATTCGCTATCTGAAAAAAAAATCAGATGTAGTCGACCGGGCTGAAACATTCGACTCTAACGGGCCTGGTTTTTAGCGGGCCACAGTTGGGCCAGCCTACATCTTTCTTGGGCCAGAATGATTGGGGGCTTCACACATTGCGCCGGGCCCAAACTTACACCGGCCTTTTGTGGACCCAGAGCTTAGTTTGGCCCAGCTAGCGTTGGGCCATTAACAGGCTGAATATTGTACTGGCCTGTTATGGCCGAGATGAAACCACGTGCCTTTAGCAGGCCAAAATGCATGTTGGGCCTCAATTTTCACTAGTCATCGACAGGCCTTCAGCAGGACGAAATGTAGACCGGGCCTTTTTGGGCCCAGTTATCTCATGGGCCGTTACCAGGCCGAAACATATCTCGGGCCTTAGTTGGCCCACTGATATCATGGGCCTTTAAGAGGCCGAAAGCTTAGTACATGCATCAACGGGCCGAATTACGCGACAGTCCTTTAACAGGCCCAGGGTCACGTTGGGCTTAACTATAGCCACCTTTAGCACGGGCCGTTAGTGGGCCTGTTGTCCCGTCGGACCATATATGGCCCATGGGCAGCACGGGCCATTCCCAGGCCGAAAATCACATCGGGCTAAAATGGGCCCATGTCTACATCAGGCCTCTAACAGGCCGAAAGTCACTGGGCTGTAGATGGGCCCAAATATTCGGCGAACAATTAACGGGCTAGATCTGGCTTCGGGCCGCAAATGGGCCCAAATATTGGGCGAACAATTAACGGGCCAGATATGGCTTTAGGCCGTAAATGGGCCCAAATATTGGGCGAACAATTAACGGGCCAGATCTGGCTTCGGGCCGTAAATGGGCCTTTATTAAGCAGGCCATTATTGAGATGGACCACTAGTACCTGATTAAGTACTACGGGCCTTTGAATGGGCCAGCCTTTTTAACCTATATGGGCCTCTATTGGACCCAGCCACGTGTCGACATATCATAGGCATGTCTCCTACAATGGACGAGCGACATCTGGCCCACTGATGAGCTGACAGGTGTTCCCTTCGGCCAATCAGAATTTTACACATGGAAATTTCCCATTGGCCAGGGCTGTTAACGGGTTATCGGATCCAAAATCCGACCTGATAGCTTAATGGCGTTCCGTTACAGTGGATACCATGTGTCGGTCACCCTTAACGAATGCACTTCTGTGACACGCGATTTATCGTCATGGAAGTGGACACTTCCATGATGATAATTTTGGTAATGTCATGGAACACTTCCACAATGGCACAGGTATGACTATCTTGATTCTGTCATAAAATCGTCATGGATGTAGATGCATGACAAAAAACGCGACCTACTATGACAAACACGTATCATCACGGAAGTGTATTTTTTTTGTAGTGTGATGCTTCTGTGGCTCCGGCTCCTGCTGTTGTAGAGGAGGAGGACGATTACGAGGATGAGATTGATCCAAATCAGAACTATGTGGAACCACCAGCACCATCGCCAGGTTGTCCACATGGAAATAATCGCAATGGTAGGGTTACACACTCACCTCAGGTACGAGATCATTACCATGTTCCTAAAATAAATTTCCATATTCCACAATTTGAAGGTAGATACGTTACTGATGTATATCTTACTTTGGAGTTAGAAACTTAACAATGTTTTACATGTTTACAGTATCCCGAGGATAGACGTGTTGTTGTTGATGTTTGTGCATTCACTAGTTTTCCTTGTGTTTGGTGGTCTGGACATTGTAGATTATATCACGATGATATTCCAACTACTTTGGTTTGCTTTGAAAAATGCTATGCATACTCATTGGGTTCCACCATATTGTCAACGTGAATTGCTTCGAAAATTGTAGTGTATAAGACACGGAAAAACTTCTGTAGAAGTATATTATCAGGAATTACAAACTGCCATGATTAGATGTGGTATTGTTGAGGATAATGAAGCTATGTTTGCACTTTCATGGGTGGGTTAAATAGAGAGATTCAGACCATTTTTGAGTAGAAGGAATATAACAATATCACTCGTTTATTCCATCTTGCTTGCAAAGTTGAACGTGAAGTGCAAGAACCACAGGCATTGGCGCGAACAAATTTTTCTACAGGTCAATCATCATGTCACAACCCTAGTAATTGTTTGTAAATAGTTGCATAATCATCCATGCATCATGTTTAAAGTCAATGAAACATGAAATGGGGATTGGATAAACCCTAGCACTAAATCAAATAACCTAGATGAAACTTGAAATATTTTCCAATGAACCAAAATGCCTTTGAGAAATGTCCATAATTTCTAAAATGGGAGAAAACCTCTGAAAAAATGGTACACATTTTTCATAGGTCATTTATGGAATATTGGATTAAATCATAAGTATTTGAATTAGGATTTTTAAATGCTATATACATTTTCAACAGCTCCAACAATTCTGGAAAACCAATGTGGGGCTTTGGGTTAGTCAATATTGCATCCACAAATATTTTCAGAAGCAGCAAAATTGAATTGGTTTCAAAAGCAAATTAAAAAAATTGCAAAATAGAAAACAGAACAGAATTACAAAAACAGTGAAAGGGAGAGAGAAATACCTGGCCTACCTGGCAGCCAACTTACTTGGCCTGCTCCTGTAGACGGCCCAGCCCGGCACCTCCCTTGTCGTCTACCTCCCCATCGTTCAAAGAAAGCAGTTGCGTGCTCGCACACGACTGCGCGCGGCCACCTCCTGCTTGCCTCCCATGCTACCCAACTCAGCTGGGAGATGCCTGCGACCCCTCGCCCACCTCCTATCACTGGTCGCCTCCCCCTCCTTTGTCTCATCCTCTCGGGCTCCCCCGAACGTGCCGTCGCGACCGTCGCCATTTGCCGCAGCCACCACACCCCTCTCGCCTCGTCCTCGTGTCCCAGAGCACTGAAACAATCACCGCAACCTCCTTGTCGAGCCACTTGAGCCCAGATGCTTCACAATATTGCCACCGTCTTCAAGCTTCGGCTCCAGTGCCCTTCTCCATCGATTCGGCCACTTCGACGCGGCCGCGAGCCCGCTTAGATGCTCTGCCAAACTGTAGTGAGCTTCTCTCCATTTTTCCTTGCCTCCCTTGACGAATCCGTGCCAGAGTAGCATCCCGAGAGCTTCGAGCTCTGGCCGCCACCATGGCCAGTGAGCTCCATGCTCCCGAGCTCCTCCACTTTCGTTCGTTGCATTGGAGTGCTCCTGGTGAACTCAGGAACCCGTAGAGGCCTTCGGTCGCGCTTGCTGTGCACCGTAGCGCCTAAACCATGGACGCTTGAAGTACGGCAGCCGTCCGGCTCGTCGCCGCCATGGTTACACGCTGCCCCAGCGCACCACAAAACCACCCTTGGATGCCCCGCACTTTAATCTCGCCATAGCCGCAAACCGCGCTCAAAATCGTCGACCATAGCACAAACCCGAGGCCTACGCCGCGCGAGATGGCCGCCGCCGACTAAACTCTATGGTGATGACATGGCAGTAGTTAGATTAGGGCCTAATCACTATTTAGTTAACCACATAGTCACTGACAGTGGACCCCACGTAACAAATTAACCACGAGCTAGCCCATGTGTCCATGATAGGTGGGACCCGTACATCAGGTTTGCCCCTGGCCGATCCTGTTGACCTGCTGACGTCACAGTGACATAGTGCTGACGCAGTTAATATTTTCCGAATTAAAAATAATCCAGGAAATTCCACAAAACAGTTTAAACTTCGAAAATTCATAGAAAATAATATATAGCTCCAATGAAAATAATTTAAATATGAAAAATGATCAAAAAATCCAAAGAATCCATTTATGGCATTTTCATGCATGTTGGAACAACTTATAGTTGCTGAATTGGACAAATAAAATAATTGGCTTTTGAATAATCACATATGGAGTTTGAATTTGAACCTTTAGTTCAAACCAACTTTATTTAATCTGGTTTCTAGTTGCATTAGCTCAATCAACAACATATTGCCATGTCATGATCATGCATCATATTGTTGCATTGCATTGATTGTTTTCCTTCTCTGTTGCCGGTGTTTGTTCCGTATCAGTAGTAGACGAGTCCGACGATGTGATCAATGACACAGATGAAGAGCTATACTATGTTCAGAAGTGCCAGGCAAGAAAACCCCCTTTGAGCATTCCGATACAATCCCACTCTCTCGCTCCTGCTCTCTTTTACTACATTAGGACAACACCGATTCATCTGTTAAATGTTGCGGTAGTTGAACCCTTTGCTCTGCATGACCTATCTTTGCCACAATAAATAGTTGAAACCCACTAGCACGAGTAGGAGTTTTTTGAGCCATGATGTGCCTACCCATCCATGCTTGCTTGTCATGCTTGCTGCTGCTTAGAGTTGAGTCAGTTATATTTCATCGGGGATGAATTGGAACATGGTGAACATGTCCTAATGTTGAGAGCTAAGTGTGTGAACAAGATTTGGTAAAGGCAGCGGTGAGAGGCCATGTAGGAGTACATGGTGGGTTGGCTCATTGAAACCATCCTCAGGAACAAAGTTCTGTGTTTGTGATCCAAGACAGTTACTACCACACATTGGAATGCTTAAGTGCCCCTCTCTACTTATTAATCGCCTCGATCTCTGTCCAGGAGTTGCAACTAGTTTCTGGTGTTTGTAGGTAGTGCTGGTTGTCTACCAAGTGGCACCTCGTATAGGTGTGATTGGGACATACTATGTGAAGTGGCACGGTCTACCAAGTGGCACCCGGATGGTGGGCTTGGGAACCCTTCTCACATTTGTTTGGGGCCGTGATGGAAACCTCGGTCGGACTCCCTTGTAGATGGAACCCGAATAGGTGATAAACCTGGACTAGTGTCTTGCGTGGTTAGTTAGCTCGTGGTCGACACCCTTGCCAGGCTTCCGCTAGAAGGTTGCGGAGATGCATAACATTTACATGGAGGTAAGTGGCAAGAGCGTGTGTGAATATGTACACCCCTGCAAGGTTTAACATGATCTATTTGAACAGCTTCGTCCGCGGTAATGGACTACTAGGTTGCTTATGCAATTCATAGAAAAGTGAAAGTGTTTACTCTAAACTGCGCAAGATAAGCGTGAGTGCTATGGATGGCCTTCTTGTAGGGAGACGGGAGCAGATCCATAGTTGTGTAATTATATGGTGAATATGTGGACTCGTGTGCGCCACCTCAAAAGAGTTACCAGCTATTGTAGTATAGGATAGCCACTGAGTCAAAGCTCGCTTGCTGCAGTTAAACTCCACCACCCCTTTGTTGATACTGATGCATGTGTAGCTAGTTCTGATGTGAGTCTTGTTGGGTGCATTTGTACTTATGTTTGTTTAATTTATGTTTTTGCAGAGAGACTTCAGTGTCACTAGTAGTTCCGTGTGGACTTCAATGTTTAGCTTGTTACCTCAGCTAAAATTTGGTACCATTGGGAGGGTGTTGTAGACAGTTAGGCTTTTCAGCCTTTTTCATTTCTAGTTGTCCGTACCCAGACATGTTATGCTTCCGTTGCTTCTATGCTTTGTATGTTGGGTCATGTGACCCATGATTGTAATTCTTACTATGTATGACTCTTCGGAGCCTTCTGAATAAATACTTTGAGTCGTACAGTTTTGTTGTGATGCCATGTTGTATTTGCACATATCAAGCATATATTGTGTGTATGATTTTGAAATGTTTTGTATGTGTGGGATCCGACAATCTAGTTGTTTATTCTTGGCAATCTCTCTTATGGAGAAATGTCCCCTAGTGCTTCCACTGAGCCATGGTAGCTTGCTACTGCTCCAGAAAACATGGGATGATCGGCATGCGTCCTTCTTTGCTCCTGAGTCTGTCCCTTCGGGGAAATGTCACGCATTGTTTCTTTAAGCCCTTGTAGCTTGCTATGACTTGGGTTCATACGTTGATGACCGACACGTGCATTGTTCGGTCATGTATGTCTGTCCCTGTAAGTTAGTGCCACCTTGGGTTTACGACTAGTCATGTCAGCCCGGGTTCTCTGTCATACGAATGCGAGCAACACTATCATATACATGAGCCAAAAGGCACAAACGGTCCTGGGCCAGGTAAGGTGGCACCCATGGGGATACCGCGCATGAGGCTGCAAACTAATATGATGTGTTACATGCTAGATCGGTGTGACTTAGGATCGGGGTCCTGACAGCTTTCATATCAGAGCTTAACTGCTTGTAGGATTACCAAGCCAAACTGGTCGAAGTCAAATGTAGAAGTCAAATGTAGAAATGCTTTAGTTATATAAGGGAATTGATTGTGCAAGGGAACGTAAGGCTCTTTATACTCCTTTACCTCATACCATTCTGATCTGAGTTACCCTTTTCTTTTCTATGGGGATTAAGAACTAGGCTTCTCATTCTTCTATCAGGATCACATGTTACTAATCCGTAGACTTACAGGATTGATGGATTCAAGCCTCGGTTCAATTCTTACTATCTCCATGTCTTGACAGTTGATCTCGAAACCTTGATATTATGATGTTGAGTGGTTGTGCCACCATGTTGTAGGATGTCTCAAATCTTTTTGAGCATTCACAGCCGTTATGTTGTCTGAGTCATCCCAGGTTTCTAAATAGTCTGATGCATTTGCAAATCCCTTCTTTCCATTCCCAATGTTCCTTTGGGCCAGATAGACCACACTAATTAGTGTGTCGAGGTACTTCATTGCATCGGTATATATGTTGAAGTTATTTATAAACTAGGGTATCTTAGAGAACCACTTAATAACCTAGCCATGTTTTGTGCTCCCAGTGTGATGATTCTGTCCACCATTCTCGAAAGCATCTCATGATGTTATTTAGTCAGTAGGCATTCTATTCGTGGGTTCTTGAATCCAAAATTCACTCTACTTACCTCGTGTTGATAGTGTTTGCTCGTTCCTTTAGGATATTAGTAACCTTTGTGATAGTCTTCAAGGTTCTTGGTATATCGTTCTTCCAAAACCATGAACCGATATGGCAGAAGTTCTTTTGAACCAAAATATCACAACCAGAGTGCTCTTGATAAGTTCTCCATTATATTCGTGACTCTGCTAGTCCTACCTTTCTGCACAGATTATTCGGAAGAAATATGTTTAATTTGTTCGACATGCTAATCTATGCATCCACAACTCAGGAAATCATATGTTCCTTTGAGTTGTTCTCTTTGGTTGTATTTTGACCTCCGTCTATCAGTTGACAGTCAGAATTAGTTGTGCATTCATGTTCATCAATGCCTTTTACCCTTGTGGTCCGTCAAGCCATTCTATTCTGGAATGACTAGGAGAAACAAACTCTAGTACCTCATCTATATCTAGGATTGGGTCAAAGTAGTTCTATTCCGCAGATCAAAATGCCAATCCAGCTTTTGTTCTATTCTACCCTAGAGTATCACCCCCTTTATGTTAGGATTGTCATAGGAATTGCACCACCTCTTATAAACCCATGATACAGTGATACTTCTCACCATCACCGTTCAGTCCTCGGTCTCCGTGTTATTGTAACCGGAATACCGACAAGTAAATTGTGATGTGTGAACTCAATACTTGTAGCAAACCCCACTGCTTGGTAGTTAATGGACGATAATTTCATTCCTAGCGTGTTGGTTATTGTAGTACCATTCTAATATTGATCATGCTACCTAGTCCATTTTTCCCTTGTGCACTCTTTGATCAAAGAGTTAGGATTGTGTCAGCCCCTTGCTTATTTGATCACATCATATAAGCATGTGATGGTTGCTACTGAGGATGGTGGGTATGACTCCACTAGTGACTATGATGAGGAGACTTTGGCTCTTATTACAAGTGAAGAACATGGTGGAGATGGTTCTGAACAAGAGACGCAATACATGGTTGCTGAAGACGCTGACAGGTATGAAAGTTTAGTTTCTCAATGTGTTTTGAGTGTGTAGGTCACACAAGATGAGCAAAATCAGAGGCACAATTTGTTCCATACAAAGGTAGTTGTGAAGGAACGTTATGTTCGCATCATCATAGATGGACGGAGCTGTAACAACTTGGCTACCATGAAGTTGATGGAGAAGTTGTCTCTCGCCACAAGACCACATCTGCATCCTTACTACATCCAATGGTTCAACTACAGTGGAAAGGTTAAGGCAACACGTGTTATTCGTGTGCATTTTAGTATAGCTACATATGCTCATTATGTTGATTGTGATGTGGTACGCAAGCAAACATGTTCCTTATTAATTGGTAGACCATGGCAATTTTATAAAAATTATGTACACCATGGTATAAACAATCAGTATACTTTTGTTTATAAGGATAAACATATTACTTTGTTTCCTATTTCTCCTGATTCCATTTTGAAAGATGATATTTGTAGAGCCAGTAAAGCAAAATAGGATCCAAATAAGAGTGAAATCCATATAGTGGCAAAAGAATTTGAGAAACAAATCTGTTTGCTATGCTTTCGTGTGCAAAGAGGCATTATTTTAATTCGAGGACGTGCCTTCCTCTTTGCCTCCTATTGTCTCTAACATTTAGGAGTTTGCTGACGACTTCCAACAAGACGTGCCACCAGGATTACCACCTATTCAGGGGATTGAGCATCAAATTGACTTAGTTCCCGGTGCTTCGCTACCAAGCTGTGTGCCATAACGTACCAATCTAGACGAGACGAAGGAGATTATGCGTCAAGTACAAGAGCTGCTGTCGGTGTACTAGAGTAGGGGTACCCTAGTATCCCGAACTTGTGCACGGGCAGTTGCAGCGCCCCGCGGCAAGGCTTGCCGGGCGACCGCCAAGGTCCTCCATGGTTACCTTGGAGCCATTCAAGAACAAAGTATTTAAGCTCAGGAGACAAGGCCCCGGCAAGAGGAGCTTGCCGGGAAGACCAACCAAGGCGATGGCCTGGTGAGCGACAAGCTTCCGGGCCCGACAAGACAACGGCCGCGGCAAGGCGCTTGCCGCTGCAGGCAGCCACTCTGTGCCCACGCTCCAGCGCATCCAACAACGTGTCGCTCTGGGGGCCTTTCCAGGCGCGTGTGGCGGGAGGCTGTGCAGCCAGCGGTGCGCGGTGGCATGTGAAACTGACAAGATCACCATCGTGGCGAGCGGTGGCGTCCCTGACAGTCTTTTTCTGCACTGTTTGGGCTACACAGACGGGCATTTAATGCCCTTGTCCCCCGCCGTCAGGGTTAGGTAGGAAACACTATACAAGCAACTGTACCAACCACCTCGCTTTTTACATTTGTACCCTTGTTTATGTTGCCACCTGTCGGTGACCCCTTGAGCATATAAAAGGAGGCCGATGCGCAACGTAGAAGGGGTTCGGATCATTCGGAAGCCAGAGAAACATTTAGCTCACTCTCGAGCAAGAACATAATAGAATCAGACAAGCAGCAGTAGGAGTATTATCTCTCCGGAGAGCTCCGAAGCTGGGTAATCTGCTCGTGTGCTTCGCCTCGATCTGCTCTTCGTGCGACCTCCGCCCCCCGCCGAACCGAAAGGGGCTCGGTCCGCAGGCCCCATAGGTGTTCGTGGATCAGTTTCCCCGACATCTTTGGCGCGCCAGATATGGGGCGTCGAGATTGTGTGAACCTGATCCGGCGTTTACACGAGCTAGATCTTCATTTTCCTTCATCAACATGCCACCGAAGAAGAAGGCTTCGGAGGCAGCTGTTCCGTCCACGTCGATCCCACCGCCACCGGAGCAAATGGGTGGTGGGGTAGACGTCGGCGGAAGGACGGACGTCGACGAGGAAACTCACGACGCTGCCAAGTCCAAGGGCAAGGCGGCGCAGGCCTCGACGTCCGCGCTTGTTCCGCGCCCATCTCAGGAGGCGCAGGACCGACAGCGTCATGGTACTCGCAGTACCATACGTTTGTTGGGCCAAGATCAAGCTGGTGGATCCCGGGGCGCTCAAGACCAGCATGCACGCCAACATGCCAGCACGAGCGAGACACGGTCGCCCGGACGGGATAATGCTCCTTCTAACATAGTTAGAAGTCCGAGCATATCTCGCTCCTCGCACCGTCCGCCACTGCCACCCACCACTCCAGCAGAAGCTTTGGCGCGAGCTCAACTGCTCCTGGATTAACCTCCGACATCGGACAAGATCGACGAATGGAGGGCCACCATTCAGAGTCTCATCGGCTACACCAACAGCGACACTCCGCGGCAGCCGAGCGCGTCGCTGCCACGGCAGGGTTGCCAGGCACGAGCCGGTGGCGACGAAACTGGTGGGGGTGCAACAACCATGCAATCACCACCCCGAAGGCCAAGATCGACGACTCGCCGGATCCACATCGACAGCAACTCCACCGCATCATCGGATCCACGAGCTCGTCGCGATTAGCGCCAAGTTCTTCACCATCAACTGGACAGAACAAGAAGAGGAAGTTGATTTCTGGTGACTATTTTCTGGCAGAGCTCCCTGAAGCCGCCGCCAAGAAGGTCCCCAAGATCAACGCCAAGGATGCTGAGGAGCAGTCTGCTCCGGCAAGCCTTATGGTTTGTTCCGTAGTAGCAGACGCTCCCGACAAGCTTTGCTCCGGCAAGCTTGCCGGGGAACATCAAGCTCCGGCTGAGCCGCAGGTTCTCGCCGTGGAAGCGGATGTTCCCGCAGCAGCAGATGTGCCTTTAGTCCTTGTTGTCGAGCCACAAGCTCCAGCATGGGCACAGCAGATTGTCCATTTCCTTCAAACAGGAGAACTTCCCGAAGAGCGAGAAGAAGCGGAAAAAGTAGCCCGACAGTCAAGTATGTACCAGTTTGTTGACAGCATACTGTATAGAAGAAGACTCAACGGTGTGAAATTGAAGTGTATTTGCCGGGAAGACGGACAAAAGCTGTTGGCAGAGATACATGGAGGCATATGTGGTCACCACATTGGCGCAAGAGCACTTGCCGGCAAAGCTTTCCGGCAAGGTTTCTTTTGGCCGACAGCCCTCCAGGATGCAACTGCACAAGTAACCAAGTGTGAAGCGTGCCAGTTTCATTCCAAGCAGATACACCAGCCAGCTCAAGCTCTCCAGACGATCCCTTTATCCTGGCCATTTTCGGTCTGGGGGCTCGACATCCTTGGCCCCTTTCCCCGAGCTGTCGGGGGCTTTGAGTACTTGTACGTCGCAATCGACAAGTTCACAAAGTGGCCGGAAGTGGAACCAGTGAGGAAGGTGACAGCACAGTCAGCAGTCAAATTCTTTAGGTCAATTGTTTGCCGTTTTGGGATCCCTAACAGGATCATCACCGACAACGACACACAATTCACGAGCCGCACCTTCATGCAGTACATCCAAGATCTTGGCGCCAAGATCTGCTTCGCTTCTGTTGCTCATCCGAGAAGCAACGGTCAAGCGGAGAGGGCAAATGCTGAAGTGCTGCGCGGGCTCAAGACCAGAACTTTCGATAGGCTGCACAAGTGCGGAAGAAACTGGATCGAGGAGTTGCCGGTGGTTCTTTGGTCGATCAGGATGACGCCAAATTGAGCCACTGGCCAGACACCTTTTGCTCTAGTCTATGGAGCAGAGGCAGTTCTCCCCACGGAACTCGTATACGGGTCACCTCGAGTGCTCGCTAATGATGAGCTTGAGCAAGAGCAGCTGTGACAAGATGACGCGCTGCTCCTTGAGGAAGATCGTCTTCAGGCTGTTGTACGAGCTGCTCAATACTAGCAAGCTTTGCGCCGCTACCATAGCCGCAAAGTTAGAGCGAGAAGCTTCGAGGAAGGCGACCTTGTTCTTCGGCGCGTTCAATCCGCCAAGAATTCCAACAAGTTGACGCCGAAGTGGGAAGGCCCTTATCGGGTGAAACGAGTCACTAGGCCTGGCGCTGTCTGCCTTGAGACCGAAGATGGCACTCCAGTGAGCAACTCCTGGAACATTGAGCATCTTCATAAGTTTTACCCGTAGGGCGCGGTTGCCGGAACCCGTTCCGGCAACCACCTTTTGTACAAGTCTTGCCGACGTTGCATGTAATCCTTGTACAAAGCCGGGCGCAGACCCCGTGCATAAGTAAAGCTCATGTGCTCCGCACATCTTCTCAATTTCATGCTTTTTTACTTTGCATGCGTTATCTGACACTTTGTGCAGCACCTACCCCCGGTAAGCAATAACGAGCCGTAAGGCTTCATATCTTTATTTTCTCTTCTTTCTCTTTCTCAAAGGAAAGGAAGGTTCCCTCGCACACAAGTTTGCCGGGGGGAAAGGAGAAGATAATGGTGTGGACCATGGTGTGGACCAGGCATCGTTCAAGGAAGTTTCGCCTTACCGGAAAGCAAACGACAGAAAAGCTAAGTTGACAAAGTTTGAGCAATCAGTTTTAAATTTTTAAGTTATCTTCCTCGAACGACCGTACTTTGTATGGAAAACCTGTGCACGGAGGAAGCAACTCGTAGCTAGTTGCGCCCTTACTTTGTTTCGAGTCAGCTCAACAACTTAACTGAGCTGCGACTAGTTGTGACAAGGTTTCTTGTCGGAAGCGGCACCGCCAGCAGGCTGCTGACGTCCCGCACTCAGAGCTCGCGGCTCAGGTGCCTGCGCTGACAAGTTCCCTAAAAGCGTAGGGCAAAGACATACAAAGGAAGGAATCAAGTAAAGGAAATAACATAGCAATCTCTACCCAAAATAGAGTTATATTACAAGATAACTTGTCGCAGCTCTAACAGATTGTTTTCATGACATGACCAACAGCGACAAGGAAAAAACAGAAAACGGGCGGCCTAGTCTACGCGATCGCCCTCAACCCTTTGATTTCGCTCACCTTGTCCACAATGGGTGCGACAAGGGCCTTGAGCGCCTCCAGAACAGCATCCAGCGGCAAGGACCTGAGGACGTTGGTGAGGTTGAGGCCTGGGTTGCAGAAGGCCACCTTCACCAGCACCTTCTGAAGAACTCCCGCGCAGATCTTGCGCGACTCGTCGGCCAGCTGCTTTGGGATCTTCTCCTGGAGTCGCCGGAGGGCCGTCGCCACGCCTTTGAAGAACAGGCTGAGCTTGGCGCTGGGTTGGAGATGCTCGTCGGAGGGGTACCCGTTCGGAGCCAATCTCGAAGCGGTGGCCGAGAGTACCCTTGTGCGCGGATGCGCTCGCGTCTCCGTCGACCAGAAGAGGTAGTAGTACTCCCTCAGCTCCTTCGCACTGAGCTGAGGGGGGAAGAGGGCCCGCTCCTTCCGCAGCGCCGCGAGCCGCTGCGCCTCGGCTGACTTCACACCCTTCCCCTTGTCGGCTTTCGGAGCCATGGCGGAGGTGGTGGGGGAGATCGGCGGCAGCGGTGATGCTGGTGGCAATGGGGAGCGGGGTGCTGCTCTCTTTCTGCTTCGAGAAGAAGGGGGGAGCGGCGGAGATTTCTGGAGTTGGAGCAACAAACGGCGACGTGGGCGAAATGCCCCTGTTTCCTCCGCTTATAAAGAGGGAGGGGGCGGACGTTTCGCCCTTCCGAATAAAGACACCACCCCCGATCTGTCCCACGATGCCACATTCGACGCGTGCCGTTAGGGAGGGCGCGGTGGATACGGAGTCAGATTCGGCGTAGCCCGGGTCGCGTGTGCCCGTCCCCTGTTTTGGGCCTGGCCCAACAGCGCTCGGCACCGTGTGTGGCCCAGTCCTGGGGGCTCCTGTTGGTGTACTAGAGTAGGGGTACCCTAGTATCCCGAACTTGTGCACGGGCAGTTGCAGCGCCCCGCGGCAAGGCTTGCCGGGCGACCTCCAAGGTCCTCCGTGGTTCCCTTGGAGCCATTCAAGAATAAAGTATTTAAGCTCAGGAGACAAGGCCCCGACAAGAGGAGCTTGCCGAGAAGACCAACCAAGGCATCTCGAGGCCTGGTGAGCGACAAGCTTCCGGGCCCGACAAGACAACGGCCGCGGCAAGGCGCTTGTCGCGGCAGGCGGCCACTCTGTGCCCACGCTCCAGCGCATCCAAAAATGTGTCGCTCTGGGGGCCTTTCTAGGCGCGCGTGGCGGGAGGCTGTGCAGCCAGCGGTGCGCGGTGGCATGCGAAGCTGACAAGATCGCCATCGTGGCGAGCGGTGGCGTCCCTGACAGTCCTTTTCTGCACTGTTTGGGCTACACAGACGGGAATTTAATGCCCTTGTCCCCCGCCGTCAGGGTTAGGTTGGAAACACTATACAAGCAACTGTACCAACCACCTCGCTTTTTACATTTGTACCCTTGTTTACGTTGCCACCTGTCGGTGACCCCTTGAGCATATAAAAGGAGGCCCATGCGCAACGTAGAAGGGGTTCGGATCATTCGGAAGCCAGAGAAACATTTAGCTCACTCTCGAGCAAGAACATAATAGAATCAGACAAGCAACAGTAGGAGTATTATCTCTCCGGAGAGCTCCGAAGCTGGGTAAACTGCTCGTGTGCTTTGCCTCGATCTGCTCTTCGTGGGACCTCCGCCCCCCGCCGAACCGAAAGGGGCTCGGTCCGCCGGCCCCATAGGTGTTCGTGGATCAGTTTCCCCGACATCTGCTCGACAAAGGTTATATATGTGAATCTCTTAGTCCTTGTGTTGTTCCTATTATACTAGTGTGAAAAAAGGATGGTACATCGCATATGTGTGTTGATTGTAGAGGCATTAATAATATTACTATTCGTTATCGGCATCCTATTCCTAGGCTAGATGATATGCTTGATGAATTGAGTGGCTCTACTATATTCTCCAAAGTTGATTTGCATAGTGGATACCATCAAATTCGTATGACATTGGGAGATGAATGGAAAATAGCATTTAAAACTATGTTTGGATTGTATGAGTGGTTAGTAATGTCATTTGGGTTAACTAATGCACCTGGTACTTTCATGATATTAATGAACAGAGTTTTACGTGTTTTCATTAGACGATTTGTGGTAGTATATTTTGATGATATACTAACTTATAGCAGATCTTTGGAGGAACATTTGCGTGTTGTTTTTATTGCACTACGTGATGCATGTTCGTTTGGTAACCTTGGGAAGTGCACCTTTTGCACCAATCGAGTATCTTTTCTTGGCTATGTTGTTACTCCATGGGGAATTGAAGTTGATAAAGCCAAGATTGAAGTTGTTGAGAGTTGGCCGTAGCCCAAACAGTCACATAAGTGAGGAGTTTTCTTGGCCTCGCTGGTTTCTATAGGCGTTTTGTGAGAGATTTCAGCACCATTGCTGCACCTCTGAATAAGCTTACAAAGAAGGATGTGCCTTTTGTTTTGGGTATCGCACATGAAGAAGCCTTCAGGGTATTGAAAGATAAGTTGACACATGCTCCTTTAATCCAAGTTCCTGATTTTAATAAGACTTTTGAGCTTGAATGTGATGCTAGTGGAATTTGATTTGGAGGTGTGTTATTACAAGATGCTAAAGTTGTTTCATACTTTTTTGAAAATTTGAGTGGGCCTATTCTGAACTAGTCTACTTATGATAAAGAATTATATGCTCCTGTTCAGACTTTAGAAACACAGCAACATTATTTATGTACCAAAGAATTTGTTATACAGTCTAATCACGAATCTTTGAAACATATTAAAATTCAAGCAAAATTGAACAGTCGACATACTAAATGGGTTGAATTCATTGACACTATCCCTTATGTCATAAAGCACAAGAATGGTAAAAAATGTTATTACCGATGCACTGTCTCATCGTTATACTATGCTTTTGCAACTTGACTTTAAAATATTTGGTTTGGAGACCATCTAAGATCAATATGTGCATGATGCGGAATTTAAGGATGTATTGCAGAATTGTAAAGAAGGGATATCATGGAACAAGTTCATCATTAATGATGGATTTGTGTTTCGTGCTAACAAGCTATGCATTCCAGCTAGCTCAGTTCGTCTTTTGTTGTTGCAGGAGGCACATGGAGGAGGATTAATGGGACACTTTAGTCTGAAGAAGACGGAGGACGTACTTGCTACACATTTCTTTTGGCCAAAGATGAGACGGGATGTTGAGCGTTTTGTTGCTCGTTGCACTACATATCAAAAAGATGAGTCATGACACAATCCTCATGGAGTAACAACTTCAATTCCCCATGGAGTAACAACATAGCCAAGAAAAGATACTCGATTGGTGCAAAAGGTGCACTTCCCAAGGTTACCAAACGAACATGCATCACGTAGTGCAATAAAAACAACACGCAAATGTTCCTCCAAAGATCTGCTATAAGTTAGTATATCATCAAAATATACTACCACAAATCGTCTAATGAAAACACGTAAAACTCTGTTCATTAATATCATGAAAGTACCAGGTGCATTAGTTAACCCAAATGACATTACTAACCACTCATACAATCCAAACATAGTTTTAAATGCTATTTTCCATTCATCTCCCAATGTCATACGAATTTGATGGTATCCACTATGCAAATCAACTTTGGAGAATATAGTAGAGCCACTCAATTCATCAAGCATATCATCTAGCCTAGGAATAGGATGCCGATAACGAATAGTAATATTATTAATGCCTCTACAATCAACACACATATGCGATGTACCATCCTTTTTTCACACTAGTATAATAGGAACAACACAAGGACTAAGAGATTCACATATATAACCTTTGTCGAGCAGATGTCGGGGAAACCGATCCACGAACACCTATGGGGCCGGCGGACCGAGCCCCTTTCGGTTCGGCGGGGGGCGGAGGTCGCACGAAGAGCAGATCGAGGCGAAGCACACGAGCAGTTTACCCAGCTTCGAAGCCCTCTGGAGAGATAATACTCCTACTGCTGCTTGTCTGATTCTATTATGTTCTTGCTCGAGAGAGCTATGTGTTTCTCTGGTTTCCGAATGAGTCGAACCCCCTCTACGTTGCGCATGGGCCTCCTTTTATATGCTCAAGGGGTCACCGACAGGTGGCAATGTAAACAAGGGTACAAATGTAAAAAGCGAGGTGGTTGGTACAGTTATTTGTACAGTGTTTCCTACCTAACCCTGACGGCAGGGGACAAGGGCATTAAATGCCCGTCTGTGTCGCCCAAACAGTGCAGAAAAGGACCGTTAGGGGCGCCACCGCTCCCCACGATGGCGATCTTGTCAGCTTCGCATGCCACCGTGCACCGCTGGCTGCACAGCCTCCCGCCATGCACGCCTGGAAAGGCCCCCAGAGTGACACGTTGGTGGATGCGCTGGAGCGTGGGCACAGAGTGGCCGCCTGCCGCGGCAAGCGCCTTACCGCGGCCATTGTCTTGTCGGGTCCGGAAGCTTGTCGCTCACCAGGCCCTGATATGCCTTGGTTGGTCTTCCCGACAAGCTCCTCTTGCCGGGGCCTTGTTGCCTTGCCGGGACGCGTGGCGCGTCACCGCAAGTTCCTTGGGATGCCTTGGTTGGCCTTCCCGGCAAGCTCCTCTTGCCGGGGCCTTGTCTCCTGAGCTTAAATACTTTGTTCTTGAATGGCTCCAAGGGAACCATGGAGGACCTTGGCGGTCGCTCGGCAAGCCTTGCCGCGGGGCGCTGCAACTGCCCGTGCACAAGTTCGGGATACCAAGGTACCCCTACTCTAGTACACCGACAGGAGCCCCCGGGCCTGGGCCACACACGGTGCCGAGCGCTGTTGGGACAGGCCCAAAACAGGGCACGGGCACACGCGGCCTGGGCCACGCCGAATCTGACTCCGTATCCACCGTGCCCTCCCTAACGGCAGGCGTCGAATGCGGCGTCGTGGGAGAGATCGTGGGTGGATTCTTTATTCGGAAGGGCGAAACGTCCGCCCCCTCCCTCTTT
>NC_057798.1:308993096-309017876 GCF_018294505.1 Triticum aestivum
TGAGAGAGAGCAGCGCTCCGCCCCCCATTGCCACCAGCATCACCAACGCCGTCGACCTCCCCCACCACTTCCGCCATGGCTCCGAAAGCCGACATGGGGGAAGGGTGTGAAGTCGGCCGAGGCGCAGCGGCTCGCGGCGCTGCGGAAGGAGCGGGCGATCTTCTCCCCTCAGCTCGGTGCACAGGAGCAGAGGGAGTACTACTACCTCTTCTGGTCGACAGAGACGCGAGCGCATCCGCGCACGAGGGTACTCCCGGCCGCCGCTTCGGAACTGGCTCCAAACGGGTACCCATTCTTCGCGCTGTTCTTCTATTGCGGGCGCTGCCCGCCCTTCTCGGAGTTCTTCTGCGAAATAATGAACACCTACAGGCTCCGCCTCCTTGATTTCACCCCCAACACCGTTTTGACCATGGCAGTTTTCGCACATTTGTGCGAAAACTTTGTTGGAGTCCACCCCAATGTAGCCCTTTTCCGCCACTTCTTCATGCCTCGGGTCGAGAGAGGAGAGCCGCTTGCCGGAGGGATCGCCTGGATCTCGAGGGTCGGCAAGAAGGAAGCGTATCTGGAGGGTGAACTTCGCATCAAATGGGAGGAGTGGAGAGCGGAGTGGTGCTGGATCGTCGAGGAGAACCCGCAGCCGTTCACTGCTCTACGCCAAGCCCCAATCGTGCGCGGCAACGATTGGAGGAACGTGGCCCCGAAAGACGACAGATTGAAGATCGCCGTCACCCGAATCCTTCGCCTTAGGCTTGCCGGGCTCACTGTAGGCGTCGTCGGCGCAGATTTCCTTCGACGCTGCATCGCCCCCCTGCAGGAGAGGGGGAGACCCGCCTGGGAGTTCAAGAACTCGGCGGATATAATGCGGCTGCGTCCGGGCCTCAACTACAACTTCACCGTCCTGGAGTTGGATGCAATGCTTCTGGAGCTGTTCAAACGCGACCCCCAGCACCCATTCGTTTTGCCGAGGGGCGTCGTTCCATTGTGCAATAATTCATCACTTGACCGGATCCGCGCCATGATGCCGTTGTGCGATTCCCACGGAATCGTTCCAACTTGGCAGGAGCCTGCGGATGACGTCGTGCGGGCGCTCTTCGACAACTTGGAAGAAGTGCTGGTCCGCGCCGACGAGCAGAAGAGCCTCACCCGCGACACCACCGACGCGGAGCTGCAGTGCATCGCCACCAGGACGGAGGAGGCTGCGGCGGCAGCTGCCGCGGGCGTGTTCGGGTTCACCGTAGAGGAGGCAGAGGCGGCAAGCCTTGCCGAGCACGAGGAGTTTGCTACTAAGGAAGATCTTGCCGGCCCTGCGGCTGAGCCGAGCGAGGCCGGCGAGGAAGAGCCCGAGCCTTCAGACAGCTTGCTGCAGGCAGAGCCCCCGGCCCCGCCAAGAAGGCGTCTTCGCAGGGCCGTTGACATAGCGGGGCGGTAGACGGGTCAACAGCCGCCGAGCCGCGCGACACGCTCTACCGTGGCAAGCAATGTTGCCACGGGAGCACCTCACGCTGCTGTGGCAACTGGAGCGGGATCTTCCCGGTCCACCGCCGCCGCTCCTGCCAAGCGGGCAAGGGATCCTACTCCTCCGCCTCGCCGCACCAGAGGGGAGCCGGACTTTGATCTCTCCGCGCTCAGCTCCGACGAGGAGGAAGAAGAGTAAGTTTCTTTGGTGCTCTTGTAGCTCTTCAATTCTTGCTGTTTTTGTCTTGTATCTGACTTGCTTCGATCTGAATCCATTCCTTTTCAGGACGCTGGCCCAGAGGGTGGCGAAGAGAGCCAAGGCCCCGGTGATTGTCATCGAAGATGATCCCACCGTGTCAGCAGGTGGTGTGTCTGAGACCACCTTGACGGACCCTGCAGCCACTCCCCAAAGCAGCCCCCAGCGTAAGTTTGTAGTTTACTTCCTACTGTCAGGCGCGCATGGGTGCTTTTTTCTCTACTAATATTTTGCTTGTTGATTTGTGTAGGAGCAGAACAGCCTCACTAGGAGGGCCCGGAAGCCGCCCCCGAAGTGCCATCCGCTTCAACTACGCCACCAAGGGAGGAGTCCCCGGCAAGGGAGCGCTCTCCGGCAAGGGAGGACTCCCCGGCAAGGGACAGTTCTCCGGCAAGGGATGGCACCAGTGATCCTCCGGCGGTTGAGACCGCGACCGCAGATCCTAGCACAGGTAATATCCTTGCCTGAAAACTTCTCTTGGGCTCTTTTTCTTCTGAATTTCCTTTCTTGGGTTTTTGCTTGACTTTTCTCCCTTCTTCGTTCTTCAGATCGATCTGCTGCGGAGCCAATGGAGACTGAGGATGCCAGCGAGGAAGGCGCGCGTGGCAGCAATGACGACGCCGCCGTCAACGAAGAAAGGGCCAGTGCTGATGAGCCCTCCGGCGAAGAGGCCGCCAAGGCTGCCGCCGCAGAGGCTGGCGAGGGGTCGGGCGATCGCACTGACGGCCCTGAGGCCGCAGGAGCGCCAGGCGCTGCGCCAACCGCCGATCCCTCTGCCACTGCCGCGGAGCCAGGCTCCGAAGAGCCCCAGCCCGACGCCTACTTGAAGGCCAGCGACGGTATCTTCATCAAGCTTCCCTGGGCGTCGAGCTCCAGGGCACCGGTCGAAGGAGAAGCTTTCGATGAGGAGCTACTTGCCTCCGCCGGGCTGTCGTTGGTCGATGCGCCAAGCAGCAGCAGTGGCGAGCCTGAGGAGGAGCAGCTGCTGCAGAAGCTGCTGTCACTCTACCGCGCACGACAAGCCAAGCTGGCCTCCCGGGAAGCGCTTGTTGCGAAGGCGGGAGTCGATATGGTGAAACGCGCGGAGGAGCTCCGGGGCCTCAATCAAGAAGCTCTCCAGTCCCTGGCACAGGAGCGGGAGTGACTCGCCGAGGAGCGTACAGCCTTCCTTCTCGAGAAGGCCGAAGCTGAGGAGGAGCAAAGGCTCACTGCCGAGAAGCAGTCCGCGCGAGAAGGCGAGTTGGTGCAGCGGAAGGCCAACATTGACAGCTACGAGGAGGAGCTTGCCGAGCGCGAGAAAACGATTGGCGGGGCGCTCAAGGAAGCAAAGGATGCCGCCGCAGCTGCCGAGGCCGCCAAGAAAGAGCTGGAGGTGAGGGTAGCGCAGCTGGAGGCTGATCTCCGGGTGAGCGGCGAGGAGCTCGCTGCGCTCAAGCGTGAGCGCGAGAAGGATGTTGCCGCTCATGGTGAGCTGCAAGGCCTTCTCGCAAAGAGGAGCAAGGAGCTCAGCGCCGCCAAGGATTCCAAGGCGGATCTCGAGCTGAAGCTGGCCACGTTGACTCAGACGTTGGACGCCGCCAGGGAGCGAGAAGTGACCTTGTCGGAGAAGATCGAGGCCGACAAGGCACTGCTGGCGAGCATCGCTGTTACCCAGAACTAATTTAGGGAGACGGTGGAGCATTGGACCGAGGGTCTGGTGAATATCGCCGCAGTCATCGACGAGGAGCTGGCGCAGTTGGGGATGGAGGACTTTGGGTATCCTTCCGACGAGCATCTCCAACCCAGCGCCAAGCTCAGCCTATTCTTCAAGGGCGTGGCGACGGTGCTCCAGCGACTCCGGGAGAGGATCCCAAAGCAGCTGGCCGACGAGTCGCGCAGGATTTGCGCGGGGGCTCTCTAGAAGGTGCTGATGAAGGTGGACTTCCGCAACCTAGGCCTCAACCTCACCAACGTCCTCAAGTCCTTGCCGCCTGTCGCCGATCTGGATGCGCTCAAGGCCCTTGTCGCACCCATTGTGGACAAGGTGAGCGAGATCAAGAGGGTTGAGGGCGATCACGTAGACTAGGCCGCCCGTTTTCTCTTTCTCCTTGTCGCTGCTAGCCATATTATAAGATCAATCTGTTAGATCTGCGACAAGTTATTTTGTAATATAACTCTATTTCTGGTATCAATTGCTATGTTATTTCCTTTACTAGATTCCTTCCTTTGTATGTTTTTACCCTACGCTTTTAGGGAACTTGTCGGCGCAGGCACCCGAGCCACAAGCGCTGAGTGCGGGACGTCAGCAGCCTGCTGGCGGTGCCACTTCCGACGAGAAACCTTGTTGCGACTAGATGTAGCACACTTAAGTTGTTGAGCGGACTCGAAACAAAGTAAGGGCGCAACTAGCTACGAGTTGGTTCCTCTGCGCACAGGTTTTCCATACAAAGCACGGTCGTTCAAGGAAGATAACTTAAAAATTTAAACCAATTGCTCAAACTTTGGCAACTTAGCTTTTCTGTCGTTTGCTTCCCGGCAAGGTTTCCGTCAAGGCGAAACTTTCTTGAACGACGCCTGTTCCACATCATTATCTTCTCCTCCCCCTTGGCAAACTTGTGCGCGAGGGAATGTTCCTGCCTTTGAGAAAAAGAAAGAAGAGAAAATAACGATATGGAGCCTTACGGCTCGTTATTGCTTACCGGGGGTAGGTGCTGCACAAAGTGTCAGATAATGCATGCAAATATATGAAAAAAAACATGAAATTGACAAGATGTGCGGAGCACATGAGCTTTACTTGTGCACGGGATCTGCGCCCGGGTTTGTACAAAGGATTACATGCAACATCGGCAAGACTTGTACAAAAGGTGGTTGCTGGAACAGGTTCCGGCAACCGCGCCCTATGGGTAAAACTTACGAAGATGCTCAATGTTCCAGGAGTTGCTCACCGGAATGCCATCTTCGGTCTCAAGGCGGACAACACCGGGCCTAGTGACTCGTTTCACCCGGTAAGGGCCTTCCCACTTCGGCGTCAACTTGTTGGAATTCTTGGCGGACTGAACGCGCCGAAGAACAAGGTCGCCTTCCTCGAAGCTTCTGGCTTTAACTTTGCGGCTATGGTAGCGGCGCAAAGCTTGCTGGTATCGAGCAGCTCGTACAGCAGCCTGAAGACGATCCTCCTCAAGGAGCAGCGCGTCATCTTGTCGCAGCTGCTCTTGCTCAAGCTCATCATAAGCGAGGACTCGAGGTGACCCGTATACGAGTTCCGTGGGGAGAACTGCCTCTGCTCCATAGACTAGAGCGAAAGGTGTCTGGCCAGTGGCTTGATTTGGCATCGTCCTGATCGACCAAAGAACCATCGGCAGCTCGTCGATCCAGTTTCTTCCGCACCTGTCCAGCCTATCGAAAGTTCTGGTCTTGAGCCCGCGCAGCACTTCAGCATTTGCCCTCTCCACTTGACCGTTGCTTCTCGGATGAGCAACAGAAGTGAAGCAGATCTTGGCGCCAAGATCTTGGACGTACTGCATGAAGGTGCGGCTCGTGAATTGCGTGCCGTTGTCGGTGATGATCCTGTTAGGGATCCTGAAACGGCAAACAATCGACCTGAAGAACTTGATTGCTGACTCTGCTATCACCTTCCTCACTGGTTCCACTTCCGGCCACTTTGTGAACTTGTTGATTGCAACGTACAAGTACTCAAAGCCCCCAACAGCTCGGGGAAAGTGGCCGAGGATATCGAGCCCCCAGACCGAAAATGGCCAAAGGGATCGTCTGGAGAGCTTGAGCTGGCTGGTGTATCTGCTTGGAATGGAACTGCCACGCTTCACACTTGGTTACTTGTGCAGTTGCATCCTGGAGGGCTGTCGGCCAAAAGAAACCTTGCCGGAACGCTTTGCCGGCAAGTGCTCTTGCGCCAATGTGGTGGCCACATATGCCTCCATGTATCTCTGCCAACAGCTTTTGTCCGTCTTCCCAGCAAATACACTTCAATTTCACACCGTTGAGTCTTCTTCTGTACAGTATGCTATCGATAAACTGGTACATACTTTACTGCCGGTCTACTTTTTCCGCTTCTTCTTGCTCTTCGGGAAGCTCTCCTGTCTGAAGGAAATGGACAATCTGCTGTGCCCATGCTGGAGCTTGTGGCTCGACAACAAGGACTAAAGGCACATCTGCTGCTGCGGGAACATCGCTTCTACGGCGAGCACCTGCGGCTCAACCGGAGCTTGATGTTCCCCGGCAAGCTTTCCGGACCAAAGCTTGTCGAGAGCGTCTGCTACGACGGAACAAACCATAAGGCTTGCCGGAGCAGATTGCTCCTCAGCATCCTTGGCGTTCATCTTGGGGACCTTCTTGACGGCGGCTTCAGGGAGCTCTGCCGGAAAATAGTCACCAGAAATCAACTTCCTCTTCTTGTTCTATCCAGTTGATGGCGTTACCGATGGTTGAGTCAGCCTAAGCACAAAGATCCCTGGTTCCACAGGTAACTTTAGTGCGGCGCACTTCGACAGGCCATCAGCAATGTCATTCTGGCTCTCGGAACATGTTCCATCTGTCGGCCGTCTAAGTGCTCTTCTAGCTTTCTCACTTCATCAACATATGCTTCCATCAATGGACTCTGATAGTTCTTGTTCACTTGGCGGACGACAAGCTGTGAGTCACCCCTGACAATGAGCTTCTTGATCCCAAGGTCTGCTGCGATCCTGAGACCGGCAAGCAATCCTTCATACTCTGTAGTATTGTTGGTTGCTTGCTCCTTGGGAATGTGCATCTGGACTACGTACTTGAGGTGCTCTCCGGTGGGTGCGACAAGCAGCACGCCCGCACCGGCGCCTTGCAGCGAGAAGGCACCATCAAAGTACATCAGCCACTCTTTGCTCGCCTCCTTGACGGGGATGCTCGTCTCTAGAATTTCTTCATCTTGTGTTGGCCTCCACTCTGCTATAAACTCTGCCAATGCTCTGCTTTGGATAGTTGACGTACTTTCAAACTTGAGGCCAAAGCTTGAGAGTTCCAGTGCCCACTCGACAATCCTGCCTGTTGCTTCTGGATTTTGCAGTATCCTCTTCAGCGGAAAACGAGTGACGACTGTGATCTCATGCGCTTGGAAGTAATGGCGCAGCTTTCTCGAGGCCACGAGAAGGCCGAAAAGCAATTTCTGCACACCAGAGTACCTTGATCTAGCCCCCTGCAGAAGGGAACTACAAAGTAAACTGGGCGCTGTACCACTCTCTTCTGCATCTTGTCATGCTCCTACGCAGATCCATCCTTGTCGGGACCAGAGCTTGTCGGCGAAGCCCCCTGCTTATCGCTGGATGCATCTGCCGTGGTTGCCGGCTCATCATCTGCCTCCCTCTCCGCCACTAACACAGCACTAACCACTTGATTGGTTGCCGCTATATACAGCAGCAACTTCTCTTGTGGCTTAGGTGTGACAAGTGTTGGAGTGGAGGACAGGTACCTCTTCAAGTCCTGCAGCGCAGCCTCCGCTTCCGGAGTCCATTTCATTGGACCTGCCTTTTTCAATATTTTGAAAAATGGCAGGGCACGCTCAGCAGATCTAGAGATAAACCTGCTGAGAGCAGCCACGCAACCGGCAAGCCTTCGTACATCCTTGACGCGCTTTGGTGCTTCGATCTACTCAATGGTCTTGATCTTGTCGGGATTGGCTTCAATTCCGCGTTGAGACACAAAGAACCCGAGAAGCTTGCCGGAAGGGACTCCAAACACGCACTTCTCAGGATTAAGCTTGAGGTTGATCTTGCGCAGATTTGCAAATGTCTCGTCCAAATCTTGAATCAGGGTCGCCCTGTCCTTGCTCTTGACCACTATGTCATCCATGTAGGCTTCCACATTTCTGTGCATTTGTGGCTCAAAAGCGTGGTGAACTACCCTTGCAAATGTTGAACCAGCATTCTTCAAACCGAAAGGCATCCGTACGAAACAGTACATGCCACACGGGGTGATGAATGCGGTCTTGTCCTCATCCTCTTCTGCCATGAAGATCTGATGGTATCCTGAGTATGCATCAAGAAATGAGAGCAAATCACATCCAGCCGTGGAGTCAACAATCTGATCGATGCGCGGCAAGGGAAATGGGTCTTTGGGACAAGCTTTATTGACGTCGGTAAAGTCGATACAAAGCCTCCATTTTCCGTTAGCCTTGCGCACGACTACAGGATTGGCCAACCACGTAGGATGGAGCACTCCTCTGACAAGGCCTACTGCTTCCAACTTCTTGATTTCTTCTGTGATGAATTCTTGGCGCTCCACTGCCTGTTTCCTGACTTTCTGCTTGACGGGCCGCGCATGAGGACAGACGGCAAGGTGGTGCTCAATTACTTTCCTGGGAACACCGAGGATGTCAGACGGTTGCCATGCAAACACGTCGACATTCGCCCGCAGGAAAGCAACAAGCACGCTTTCCTATTTGGGGTCGAGAGTGGCACTGATGGTGAAGGTACCACCAGTGCCGTCCTCCTTGGCGAACACCTTCTTGGTCTCAGGTGGAGCAGCCATTGCCTTCTTACACTTGCCGGTGGAGCTCGATGGTGCGTCCTCGACGGTAGCGCAGCACTCCGAAGAGGTGCGCTTGCCGGAGTGGGCATCAGAGGTCTTGCCGGACTTGGTCTTCTTCTTCCCCCCGAGAGCTTCAGCGGCAAGCGACTTGCGATCTGTTGCGGCTATTGCTTCCTGGTAGATCTTGTCGGCACAGATAAGAGCATCCTTCTTGTCGCCAGGGACAGAGATGACACTTATCGGGCCTGGCATCTTTAGCATGTTGTAGGCATAGTGAGAGGCTGCCATGAACTTGGCGAGTGCTGGACGGCCGAGTATCCCATTGTAGGGTAATGGAAAATCAGCAACGTCAAAAGTGACCCTCTCAGTCCTGAAGTTCAGCTCGCTGCCAAATGTTACCGGCAACGTGATCTTTCCCTTCGGCTTGCTCCTTCCCGGGTTGATTCCTTGAAATGTGTCGGTTTCTTCGAGCTCGCTGTCAGGGATCTGGAGTTTCTGGAGCACCACGGAGGAGACCAGGTTCAAGCCGGCCCCACCGTCAACTAACATCTTAGTGATCTTGGGGTTGCGGATAGTTGGCGAAACCAACATCGGAAAGCACCCAACCGCAGTTATGCGATCAGGGTGGTCCTCAATATCAAAGATGATAGGCGTGATGGACCATTTCAGAGGCTTGCGTGACTCGACGGGTGGTTCTGCTGCATTAACTTCCCGCACCCACTGCTTGAGCTGGCGGTGCAAAGTATGCAGAGAAGCACCGTCGTCAACGCACAGGACCTCTGTGGCTTTCTGGAACTCCTGCTTATCAGTCTCCTCATCATCCATGTCTTCATTGTCGTCGTCATCTTCATCCTTGTCGCGGCCGCGAGGAGGTCTGTCTCCTTGCCGCTGCTTGGCCTTGCCGCGGTGTCCTCCTCGGCCGGGACGTTTCTTGCTGGATCCTCCAGCACCTTCCTGGGCCTTCTCCATATGCGCCGCTCGTATTCAGCTTTTTGTTGCTCAACAAGCTGCTCGACTTTCTTGCAGCTCTGGAGATCGTGGCCCTTGGTGCGGTGGATCTTGCAGTACTGCTTGTTGGTGCCGTCCTGCTTGTCGGCGACTGCCACCTCCGCGGCAACCTCCTTGCCGGAGTCACCATCTTTGGCTTTCTTGGCGCCACCACCTTTGCCGGACTGCTCAACAACTAGCACCTCTTTTCCTTTCTTCCTCCTGTTGTTCCGCCGCCGGTTTTTCCTTGCCGGCGCTGCATCCTCACTGTCAGATCCTCCTGCTCCTATGTTCTCTCCGAGGAGTCTCCTCCCTTCCTCAGCGCGCGCACACTTGTCGGCCAGGGCATATAGCTCGTTGACGTCTCTGATCTTGCACATTGCCATTTCCTCCCGCTTCCTGCGGTTTCGCACGTTCTGATGGAACGCGCTGATCACCGTGGCAGGGTGGACATCTGGGATGTTGTGCTACACACTGCTGAATCTCTGAATGTACTTGCGCAGGGGTTCTCCTTCCTTCTGGGCGAGCAGATGAAGGTCACTCTCTTGGCCATGAGGCTTGTGGCCGCCTGTGAAGGCGCCGACAAGCTGATGGCACAGATCAGCCCAGGAGGATATGGTGTTATCCGGCAAGTGCATGAGCCAGGATCTGATGTTGGGCTTGAGCACCAGCGGGAAGTAGTTGGCAAGGATCTTGTCATCCCGTCCCCCAGCAGCCTGCACCGCAATGGTGTAGATGCTGAGGAACCCCGACGGATGCGTCTTGCCATCGTACTTCTCCGGTACGTCTGGCTTGAAGTTCTTCGTGCTAGGCCACTGGACTTGCCGCAGCTCACGGGTGAACGCAGGGCAACCTACCGCGTACGGCAAGTCGCCTGGTTCCCCTGGCGCATGCATGTCAATAGAGGGCCCAGCGCGCTTGTTGGATTGATGTCGCGCTTCTCGTTGGCGATCGATGCTTGTACGAGCGTCTTCTTGCTGTCGATCGTGAAGAACTTGGCGCTGATCGCGACGAGCTCGTGGATCCGACGATGCGGTGGAGTCGCTGTCGAGGTGGATCCGGCGAGTCAGCGATCTTGGCCTTCGGGGTGGTGATTGCATGGTTGTTGCACCCCCACCAGTTTCGTCGCCACCGGCTCGCGCCTGGCAACCCTGCCGCGGCAGCGACGCGCTCGGCTGCCGCGGAGTGTCGCCGTTGGCGTAGCCGATGAGACTCTGAATGGTGGCCCTCCATTCGTCGATCTTGTCCGACGTCGGAGGGTAATCCAGGAGCAGTTGAGCTCGCGCCAAAGCTTCTGCCGGAGTGGTGGGTGGCAGTAGCGGACGGCGCGAGGAGCGGGATGTGCTCGGACTTCTAACAATGTTAGAAGGAGCATTTTGCCGTCCGGGCGACCGTGTCCCGCTCGTGCTGGCACGTTGGCGTGCATGCTGGTCTTGAGCGCCCCGGGATCCACCAGCTTGATCTTGGCCCAACAAATGTATGGTACTGCGAGTACCATGACGCTGTCGGTCCTGCGCCTCCTGAGATGGGCGCGGAACAAGTGCGGACGTCGAGATCTGTGCCGCCTTGCCTTTGGGCCTGGCAGCGTCGTGAGCTTCCTCATCGACGTCCGTCCTTCCGCCGACGTCTACCCCACCACCCGTTTGCTCCGGTGGCGGTGGGATCAACATGGACGGAACTGCTGCCTCCGAAGCCTTCTTCTTCGGTGGCATGTTGATGAAGAAAATGAAGATCTAGCTCGTGTGAACGCCGGATCAGGTTCACACAGCCTCGACGCCCCCTACCCAGCCCGTCAAAGATGTCGGGGAAACTGATCCACGAACACCTATGGGGCCGGCGGACCGAGCCCCTTTCGGTTCGGCGGGGGGCGAAGGTCGCACGAAGAGCAGATCGAGGCGAAGCACACGAGCAGTTCACCCAGCTTCGGAGCTCTCAGGAGAGATAATACTCCTACTGCTGCTTGTCTGATTCTATTATGTTCTTGCTCGAGAGAGCTATGTGTTTCTCTGGTTTCCGAATGAGTCGAACCCCCTCTACGTTGCGCATGGGCCTCCTTTTATATGCTCAAGGGGTCACCGACAGGTGGCAACGTAAACAAGGGTACAAATGTAAAAAGCAAGGTGGTTGGTACAGTTATTTGTACAGTGTTTCCTACCTAACCCTGACGACAGGGGACAAGGGCATTAAATGCCCGTCTGTGTCGCCCAAACACTGCAGAAAAAGACCGTTAGGGGCGCCACCGCTCGCCACGATGGCGATCTTGTCAGCTTCGCATGCCACCGCGCACCGCTGGCTGCACAGCCTGCCGCCACGCGCGCCTGGAAAGGCCCCCAGAGCGACACGTTGGTGGATGCGCTGGAGCGTGGGCATAGAGTGGCCGCCTGCCGCGGCAAGCGCCATGCCACGGCCGTTGTCTTGTTGGGTCCGGAAGATTGTCGCTCATCGGGCCGTGATATGCCTTGGTTGGTCTTCCCGGCAAGCTCCTCTTGCCGGGGCCTTGTTGCCTTGCCGGGACGCGTGGCGCGTCGCGGCAAGTTCCTTGGGATGCCTTGGTTGGCCTTCCCAGCAAGCTCCTCTTGCCGGGGCCTTGTCGCCTTGCCGGGACGCGTGGCGCGTCGCAGCAAGTTCCTTGGGATGCCTTGGTTGGCCTTCCCGGCAAGCTCCTCTTGCCGGGGCCTTGTCTCCTGAGCTTAAATACTTTGTTCTTGAATGGCTCCAAGGGAACCACGAAGGACCTTGGCGGTCGTCCGGCAAGCCTTGCCGCGGGGCGCTGCCACTGCCCGTGCACAAGTTCGGGATACTAAGGTACCCCTACTCTAGTACACCGACATCACTAGTATAATAGGAACATCAAAAGGACTAAGGGATTCGCATATACAACCTTTATCGAGTAGCTCCTGTACTTGATGCATAATCTCCTTCATCTCGTCTCAATTGGTACGATATGTTGCATGGTTGGGTACCGATGCACCAGGACCTAAGTCAATTTGATGCTCAATTCCCCAAATAGGTGGTAATCCTGGTGGCACGTCTTGTGGACAAACGTCAGCGAACTCCTGCAAAATGTTAGTGACAGCAGGAGGCAAAGAGGAAGGCAGGTCCTCGAATGAAAATAATGCCTCTTTGCACATAAAAGTAGAGCAACCAGATTTTCTAAAATCTAGATCATCAATATCAGATTTGGTGGCAAGCAAACATCCACTTTTCAATTTAATTTCAGAGGCAACATGAAATGATGGTTTGTTATTAGGATTCATTTGTTGCTCAAATTCTTTTGCCACAATCTGATTTTCACTCTTATTTTTCTCTTGTTTTGCTTTACTAGCTCTATTAATATGTTTATCCTTGTGAACAAGAGTATACTGATTGCTTCTACGATGGTGTACATATTTTTTTGTCAAATTGCCATTGTCTACCAAGTAATAAGGAACATGCTTGCATGGGTACCACATCACAATTAGCATATGTAGCTATAATAAAATGCACATGAACAATACGTGTTACGTTAACCTTGCCACTGTTGTTGAACCATTGGATGTAGTAAGGATGCGTATGTCGTCTTGTGGTGAGAGACAACTTCTCCATCGTCTCCATGCTAGCCGAATTGTTGCATCTCCCTCCATCTATGATTAAGCAAACAGAATGTTCCTTCACAACTCCCTTTGTATGGAACAAATTGTTCCTCTGACTTTGCTCAACTTGTGAGACCTACACACTCAAAACATGTTGAGCAACTAATCTTTCTTACCTGTCAGCGTCTTCGACAGCCATGCATTGCGTGTGTGGTTCAGAATCATCTGCACCATGCTCTTCACTTGTAATAAGATCCAAAGTCTCCTCATCATAGTCAATAGTGGGATCATACCCACCATCCTAAGTAGGAATATTCACATGCTTAGATGGGCATTCTCTCGCATAATGACCTCCACCCTTGCAACGACAACAAATAATATCATGTGTTTTCCCTGTTGATGCCATGGATGAAGAAGAAATCTGTGCAAGCCCAGAAGGTGTGCTCGTGGCAGATAGCGATAGTTGTGCTTGCTTTCTTGTATCACAGTGGGAGGTGGTAGCTGATCGGGGTGCCGGTGCAGTAGAACATGTGGTGTAGAGGATGCACGCGATGTCCATGATGAAGTTTGACCTACAGAAAAGTTAGTCCGCGCCAATGCCTATCGATCCTGCACTTAAACGAGTGATATTGTTATACTCCTTATACTCTAAAAGGGTCTGAATCTCTCTATTTAACCCACCCATAAAATGTGCAAGCATAGCTTCGTTAACCTCTGCAATACCACATCTAATCATGCCTGTTTGTAATTCCTGATATTATGCCACTAGAATTTTTCCTTGTCGTAAACACTTCAATTTTTGAAGTAATTCACATTGATAATATAGTGGAACCCAACGAGTATGCATAGCATTTTCCAAAGCATCCCAAGTAGTTGGGCTATTCTCATGATATAATCTACAATGTTCAGACCACCAAACACAAGGAAAATGAGTGAATGCACAAACAGCTGTAGCAACACGTCTATCCTCATGATATTGTCAACATGTAAAATGTTGTTCAGTTTCTAACTCCCAAGTAGGATATACATCAGGAACGGATCTTCCCTCAAAAGTCAGAATATTCAACTTAATTTTAGGAAGATGACCATGATCTCGTACCTGAGGTGGTGGTGCAGCCCTACCATTGCGAATATATGCATGATGATGACCTGGTGGTGGAGCTAGTGGTTGCACATAGTTCTGGTTGTGCACCTCCTGATCCTCGTAATCTTCGTCCTCCTCGCCAGTAGTAGCAGGAGCCACAAACGAAGCAACAGCAGTAGCAGTGACACTGGGATTTTGTCCTTCCTCAAGAGGAACACGCTTCGCCCGGTGGAGGGCTGGTTTGCGATGTGGAGGTGGTCATTCTTGTTGCAACAGTGCAGCAGAGGCAACAAGTGGAGATAGACGTGCAAACACTTCAGAAAACTTGGCATCCAACATGGGGTCAATTGTCTTCTCAATGTCATCTATCCTCTCCAAAGCTGCTCATCACGTCTTACACCTGTTCACCCAACATTTGCTAAAATTTATCTTGTAGCTCCTTGTTCGTCATGTTCTCCTAGTCTAGCTCGTCCGCTTGTGACCCTAGAATGGTTCGCAGCATTAGAAGCACAGAAGAATATGTCCTACAGACTATGAAAAGGATGTGTAGTGGTGGAAAGTCACAAATCCGTCAAGCGAATCACAAATTCTGACCCGTTCTTACCAAGCAGCATGTGGTGATCGGCACCTGTTGTAATCAAAACTCCTGAAAGCTTGGATAGAGTGATTGTCAGGTGTTGTCAAGTGCATGACATAGAGGATATGTGGGGCTGGGAACGCTTAATATATGATAGCAAAAAGGTTAGCAATAATCAATTCAGAGATGCAAAGTTGAGTAAACGCTCAATGACGGTACTATGATATTCCTAGGCTAGACCGTGCTAGAGACGCGAGCCTAGAACACTAACAAAATCACGGCACTGCATGTAAACAAGCGAGGAGCACACTCTAAATCTCTTTTTTTCTTTTTTCATTCTTTTGCACTTTTCTCCTCTTTTTGCTCCCCAACAAAAAAAATTCGAGAAAGTCTACAAATGGTCTAAAAACTACCTTGCCAGAATTTTCCAAACTTAGTTTTTTTTAAGTGGAACTATTTTTCTTCTATGGGCGACACGAATATTGGGGAGTCCAACTTGATCATGATACATACTTGGGCGTGATCTGGAAATCAAAAACTAAGAAGCAGATACTAGACTCGGACTAGGGTTGGTGGCGGAGATGAATTTCGTGGAAATTCGGACAAGTGGCGGATATGTGTTGGAGGTGGACTTGGATTTTGGCGTGATGGCGACGGATATGTGGTATATGGCTGCGGTGATGATGATGGTGGTATATGCAGCGGTAATGATGATGGTGGTATATGGCAACGATGATAGCGTGGTGCGCCGGTGGTAATGACAATGGTGCTGTGGCGGCGTGAAACCTGTGAATAGTACTTGAAACTCTAAGGGACTAGACGCTAAGACCAGCAAGTCGACACGACGATGCAACCGCTAATTTAACAAAGCAAAAACACTAAAAAGATTATGCAAAGGCTCAGATTGGTTTGGATATGATGAACTAACCCTAATAAAATTGGCTTTTTCGTGGACTATAGGTATGAATAACAGATGCAATCTAGACTACGAAAAACTAGAAAATCTTACTAAGCAACTTAGAAATCTGATACCACTTGATAGAGGCGAAGGTGTCCCGACGATGAGATAGCTATTGTTTTCTATGGGAGTCAACTTTGATGATCTGACTACGAACGTGTGTCGTGCCTTAGCAATCGCTAAACCAACTTCCGAGGGTTATTGACCATGCCAGAGCATGATCAACCTGACTATGAGGGTCTATTTCCTACAAGCAAACAAAAACAAGCAATAAACTGAAACTACAATCGGGATATTGCGAATATAAGAGGAAAGATTTATTAATCAAGTGGGATTCTGTGACGTCTTGGTCTGGTCGTTGAACGCAAATGAAGTACGCAAGTTCCAGCTATAGCGAACATTAATTAAACAAAAACCAAAGACTAAATGATGCCCTAAGGCATGTACATATAGGAGAATAAGGGGAATTTCGTGACCCCTTGGAGGAGGGGTCCAAAACCAATCCTAACTCTATTTCCCCGCAAATACGAACCCTAAAAATAGCCTATACTGAAGTATCAAAATTTATGAAGTCTATTATAGGTGACGCAACACCTATAATAGCCTCTGGATGAAATTTATGAAGTAGCATCTTGTATATTTCTTCAAAGCCTTCATGCACACACTATAGCAACTTCAAAGTCCTGAAATCATCACTTGAAACTCCGTTCTTGTTCCCCTTGGGCATGCCATCGTCTCCATGCTTGATCGTGCTCCAGTATTCATCCTTCTTGTCCAAGCTAAGCCCTTAATTTTTAAGGAAAACAAATGTATCCAATTTAGGCAGCATCATATTCTCATGAATATTAGAATCGTTACCAAGAAATGGAAGTACCTGATAATTTAATTGGCGTCCGCGAGCTCTAGTAATTGCTCCAGTATATGCAGCTGCAGGGATCGTGGGTGTAACTGTAGTATTGATGTCCTCATCAACAGGTGATGTGTCACCTTATTATTGGGCTAGGCCCATGTAATTTCGAAATACTTCAGTATAGGCGTTTTTAGTGTGCGTATGTGTGGGGAAACAGAGTTAGGATTGGTTTCAGACCCCTCCTCCAAGGGGTCACAAATTGCCCTCCTATTCCTCCATATATACAACCCTTAGGGTGTCGTTTAGACTTAGGGTTTTGTTCAGATTAAAGTTTGCCATAGCTGGAACTCGCGTACTTCGTTTGTGTTCAATGACCAGACCAAGACGTCATAGAACCCCACTATCATCGATAAAGCTTTCATCTTATATTCGCAATATCCATATTGCAATCTTAGTTTCTTGCTTGTTTTTTGTTTTCTTGCAGGAAATAGACCCCCATGGCCAGGTTGATCATGCTCCATCATGGTCAATAACCTCTCAGAGTTGGTTTAGCGATTGCTAAGGCACGACCTCTTTGCACATTCAAAGTTGGATCGTAAAAGTCAATTTCCACCAAAATGATAGACACCATCTCATCGAAAGACAGGACACCTTTGCCTCTATGATCTCATAAGAGAGATGCCTCTAGTGAACCTATGACCCCCAAGTCCATTGACTTTATATTTACTAAAATCCTAAAAATACTTGTTGCAATTTATTTACTTTTATTTTTCCTTCTTATTTTATCTATCAACCAGTATTAGATTTAATCGTTGCAATTAGCAAATACAAGGGGATTGACAACCCTCTTACCTTCATTGGGTGCAAGAATTTGCTTTTTGTGTGTGTAGGTATTGCTTATCTTGTTTGTGTGGCGTCTCCTACTAGTTCAATAAACCTTGGTTATTAACTGAGCAAAATACTATCTGCTATTATACTGCATCATCTTTCCTCTTCCGGGAAATCCCAACGCCTATCACAGGTAGCAGTTTATGATCAGATTATTCTTCGAAACTATTTGAGTCTCTTCAGATTTATTTATGTGCGATTTTATAGCTATGTATACTTTCCAATCTATGAGTCTTCTTTGGCCAATTGGATGAGTAGATCTTCAGAGGGAATGGTGCATAGTATTGGGTTCAATTTTGTGGTGTCCTTACTATGTGACAGGAGGAGTTGCAAGGCACATATTGTATTGTTGCTAATAAGGATAAAATGATGGGGTTCGAACATATTTCTTGGTCTTACTTTGTCTACATTATGTCATCTTGCTTAATATGTTACTTTACTTGTATCAACTTAATACTTTGAGATGCATGCTGGATAGTGGTCTTCAGGTGGAGTAATAGTAGTAGATGTAGTTGGATTAATAGTCTACTTGTCACGAACATAATGCCTATATATTAATTATGTGATGAAGAGTCACCATCATAACTATGCACAATTATGTCAATTGCCCAACATTAATTTATTTACCCATCAATGATATGCAGATGAGAGAGATGCCTCTGGTGAACCTATGTCCCCGGAGTCCATTTTCCACTATTACTAAAAATCCTACAATTTCTTGTTGTTTTCCTTTACTTTATTTTATTTTATTTGTTTACCTGTCACTATAAGATTTAATCCTTGCAATTGGCGAGAACAAGGGGATTAACAACCCTCTTGCCTTCGTCGGGTGCAAGCATTTGCTTTGTGTGTGTGGAGGTACTGTTCATGTTGTTTGTGTGTCATCTCCTTCTAGTTCGATAAGCCTTGGTTCTTAACTGGGGGAAATACTATCTGCTACTATACTACTTCTCCTTTCCTCTTCAAGGAAATCAAACAACTCTACAGAGAGTAGTAGAAGAATTTCTGGTGCCATTGCCAGGGAGGATTCACCAAATAATCCACGTGCCTTTGCTCACATTTATCAATTTCCTTGTTTTATTTTCTTTGTCATTTGCTTTTTATTTACTTCTCTTTTTCTTCCTCATCCTCCTCTAAAAAATTAAAAACACCAAAATATTTGTGTTACTATCTCTGCCTGTGTTGCCATGTGCCATCTATTTGCTTGCATCTTCGCTTGCTAAAAATGATATGGATCCTTTTCCACTAGCCGTACTTTTCAAAAAAATTAATTATGGTAAACCAATTTCTAGTGACGATAATGCTATTGCTATAAGCTCTTTGAAAGAAAAGATGAATTTGAGTGTGCTTCGTTATCTCTATGAAGTTTTTCTTCAAAATATGGATTTCGATAATCTTCATGAAGTTTAGAAGAAGAATTTAACAAAATATTTGGGGTGAATTACTTGAATGATAAGAATGATTGCCATGTTGTTAGTATGCTTTCTATGAATATCAATGATGCTAACGATATGCAAAGTTGTAAGCTTGGGGATGATGAGTTTCATGAGCATACTATTTTTATTCCAGCTAGTAATGCAGAAGTTATAAAACAAAAATATGATAATCTTTGTGATTCAATTAATGAAGATGAGACACTTGATATTCCTTTTTATGATGACACTATATCTATAGGAAGTATTGATGATGATTTTGTTATGCCTACTACTTATTATAATTATCATGATTGGGGTGATAATTATGACGCTTGTTGTAATCTTCAGAAATTATTTGAGCCTCATAATGAATCTATTATTTATAATAAAAATTTGATACTATTGGAAGTGTATTTGGAAGAGTGCCAACTTTAGGTAAAAAGAACCCCACTACTTTGGAGAATATTTGATCTTATGAATTTTTTGATAAAAGTGAGTTTGGAGAGGTCGTGACTTTAGTTGATATTAATCCCACTGTTTTGGAAGATTATAAAATTTGCATGCATGTGGATCATGTAGAGAATATTCAATGTGATAGTCATATTGCTGAATTTGATTATTATTCTACATGTAATTATTTCAAGAGAGGCAAGTATGGTTGTACAATTTTTCATGTTACTAAATTACCTCTCTTCATGTTAAGATTGCAAGTATTTCTTTCTTCTGTCGTGCATATGCTAGGTTTTTCTTGCCTTGATAAGATGTTTTCTTATAAATTTCTTATGCATAGGAAGAGGGTTAGACTTAAATGTGTTTGTTACATGCTATATGTTGTTCTCTTTGTGCTTCAGTTCTTATCATTTATGTGAGCATCGTTAAAGTTTCAAGCCTATCTTAATGGCTATAAAGAAAGAGCTTATTGGGAGAAAACCTAGTAGTTAACCTTCATTTTTATTTTGTTTCAATGAGCCAACATAATTATTTCTACTATAGTAATTGTGTTTGTATCTTTTCTTTTGCTTTTTGTGCCAGTAAAGCCTTTGGGATAGTTTGGATGCTTGTTGATTTGATTCAATGCAGAAACAAAAAGATTTGTGTCCAGTATATGAATTTTCATTATGTACTACAATGTGATCAATTGCTGCAATTTTTACAAAGTATTGTGCTACAAATTGTCTAAATGATAATCCACAAGTATAGGGTGTCAATTGTAGCTTTTTCGATAAATAAGAGTGTCAAACCCAACGAGGAGCTAAAGGTAGGATTTCTATTCCCTTCAGGTTTTATTGACTAGCGATACAACTCTACGCACACTTGATGTTTGCTTTACCTAGAACAAGTATGAAACTATTTTATAGGTGATAGGATAGGTTTGCAAGAACAAAACTAGAAGTACTTTGCGAGATAAAACTATGAGTAATTTGCAAGATAATAAAGTTAGTTGTTTAGTAGAGAGTTTTATGTAACACAAGAAAGTTATTTGTCCCTAGGCAATCTATAACTAGACCGGTAATCATTGTTGCAATTTTATGTGAGGGAGAGGCATGAGCCAACATATTGTCTATACTTGGATCATATGCACTTACGATTGGAACTCTAGCAAGCATCCGCATCTACCAAAGATCATTAAGGTAAAACCCATCCATAGCATTAAGTATCAAGTCCTCTTTATCCCATACGCAATAACCCATTTACTCGGGTATAAGATTTTGTCACTCTTGCCACCCACCATAAGCGAATCATGTACGTATTGCAACACCCTATAGTGGGAATCCCTCATGCTTGCGTGACACGGAGGGCACCATAGGACAACACCAAATAAAACATACAGCTTAGACCAATCACGATCATCAACCAACCCATAGGACAAAACAAATCTACTCAAACATCATAGGATGGCAACACATCATTGGATAATAATATGTAGCATTAAGCACCATGTTTATGTAGAGATTACAGCGGGGAGAAGAGGTGTTACACTACTGCATAGAGGGGGAGAGAGTTGGTGATGACGGTGACGAAGTTCTTGGTGTAGATCGCCGTCATGATGATTGCCCCGGCGGCATTCTGATACGCCTCCGTCATATCTATAAATTTTGATTGTTCCATGCCAATATTATACAACTTTTACATACTTTTGGAAACAATTTATATGATTTATTGGACTAACCTATTGATACAGTGCCCAGTGCCAGTTCCTGTTTTTTGAATGTTTTTTGTTTCGCACAATATCCATATCAAACAAAGTCGAAACGCGATAAAAATTTATGGAGAATTATTTTGGAATATATGTGATTTTTGGGACTTGGAATCAACACAAACGGGGCCCCACAGCCCCCAAGATACACCAGGGCATGCCCCAGGCCCCAAGCGCGTGGTGGAGGGTTGTTCTCACCTCATACGTCGGTTGGAGTTCTACTTTGGGTGCAAGGAAGCTTATATCGTCTTAAAATCTCAGCGTAACCGGAGTTAGGGATCTCCGAATATTTATGAAACAGTTTTCGGCTAGATCTGAGGAACGAAAAATGGAAGAGAATAGAAAGAGAGATCCAATCTCGGAGGGGCTTCCGCCCCTCTGCCACCATGGAGGCCATGAACCAGAGGGGGAACTCTCCACCCATCTAGGGGGAGGCCAAGGAAGAAGAAGGAGAAGGAGGGGGGCTCTCTCCCGCTCTCTCTCGGTGGCGCTGGAGTGCCGCGAGGGCTAGGATCCTGACAGCGATCTACATCAACAACCCTGCTACCGTCAACACCAACTTTCTCCCCCTCTATGGAGCGGTGGAACCTCTCTTTTCCCGATGTAATCTCTAGTTAAACATTGTGCTCAGCACTATATATTATTTCCCAACGACATGTGGTTATCCTATGATGTTTGAGTAGATTCATTTTGCCCTGTGGGCTAATCGTGATCTTGGTTGGTATGAGTGTATATTTTATTATGGTGTTGTCCTATGGTGCGCTCCATGTTGTGCAAACATGAGGGATCCTCGTTGTAGGGTGTTGTGTATGGGAGTAAACAGGACATGATACTTAATTCTATAGTTGGGTTTACGACCTTAATGATCTTTAGTAGCTGCAGATGCTTGCCAGAGTTCCAATCATAAGTGCATATGATCCAAGTAGAGAAAGTATGTTAGCTCATGCCTCTCCTTCATGTAAAATTGGAAGAATGATTATCAGTCTGGTTATCAATTGCCTAGGGACAAGCGACTTTCTTGTAGAAAAAAGCAATCTACTTTTATTACCTTGCAATTTATTCTTAGTTTTATTCTCGCAAAGTACTTGTAGTTTTTTTCTTGCAAAATAGTTTCATACTTGTCCTAGGTAAAGAAAACTAAGTGTGCGTAGAGTTGTATCAGTGGTCGATAGAACTTGAGGGAATATTTGTTCTACCTTTAGCTCCTCATTGGGTTCGACACTCTTGTTTATCAAAAAGGGCTACAAACGATCATTTATTCTTGTGGGTTATCACGTTCCGGCGCTAGTGGGAGACAGGGCGAGAGAGCCCCCTCCTTCTTCTTCTTCCTTGGCCTCCCCCTCTGGTCCATGGCTGCCGTGGCGGTGGAGGGGCAGGAGCCCCTCCTAGATTGGATCTCTCTCTGCTATTTTCTGTTTTGCCTTCCCGATTTCTGGCCCTTCACCGTTTCTTAAATTACCGGATATCCGTAACTCCGATGGGGCTGAAAGTTTAACATGATTTTTTATGGATATTATATTTCTTGTGGTGAAAGAATGGCAGAAACCGCCTTACGAGGTACTCACTAGGTACCACGACGCGCCCTACCCCCTGGGCGCACCCTGATGCCGAAAGGGCCCCTCGAGCATCGTCTTGCATTGATTCTTCTTCCAAAAGTTCACATGTATTCCAAAATCAATCTCTGTAAGTTTTTACCACGGTTGGACTTTGTTTGATATGGATATTCTGTGAAATAAAAAACATGCAACAAACAGGAACTGCACTGGGCACTGGATTAATATGTTACTCCCAACAAATAATATAAAATGTTGCCAAAAGTATATAAAATTTGTAGAATATTGGCATGAAACAATCAAAAATTATAGATACGACGGAGACGTATCACTATGTTGTGCTAATTTTTCAGAGTTTTTGGAGTTACAAAAGTATGACTCAAAATTGCATCATTATGTACTACTCTGTTTTAGACAGATTCTATTTTTATTGCATAGTGTGCTTATTTTAAAGTTTATATTGATTGTGTCAGTGGGTATAAATCATGGAGATGATAGAATACAATAGGTATTATGTAATAACAATTAGGAATCTAGCTTTGATAGTACCCAACTTAATGATTTATTTTATTATATTAATTGACCACACGAGGTTTTGTTAAATTTCGTGCGGTCGAAGTTTTCTAGTTTTTGGTGAGATAATGATGGAAGAAAGAATAAAGGGCGGCAAGAGCCTAAGCTTGGGGATCCCCAAGGCAATATCTCAGGAATATCCAAGCATCTTATCTTGGGGATGCCCAAGAAGGCAGCCCCTCATTCATCTTCAATCTATCGGTTATATCACTTGGAGGTACAATTTTCTTTGCCACATGATATGTGTTTTGTTTGGAGCGTCGTGTGTTTTTGTTTTATTCAGTTGCTTGTTCCACAATCATTGTCCCCTGATCACACCAATTAAGCTAGACACACATTTGTCACAATTTGTAGAATGCTCATTATGTTTCACTTATATCTTTTGAGTTAAGGCAATTACTCATGTTCTTCACTTATATCTTTTGAGCACGGCGATATATATATTTCATAGAAATCATATGCACTCCCTTGCTTCAATTATATCCTTTTGAGAGTTGAATAGCAAGTGGTAATTTGCATGCATTATATGTTTAGTCCAATAATAATAGTAGGTATACAAAGATGGTACAGTAAAAACTTGCATGAAGATCACTGAATATGTTGTGCTTGATTTCTTGCAATAGTTTTGTGATCTTGAGATGATAATATATGTGTGTACTAGTGAATAATCTTGGTTTAGTAAATAATATTAGTGTTAAGGTTTGTGATTCCCTATTCATGAAAATGTCGGTTTTGACATAGTTAGGAAGTTGGAGAAATATTTTTCCTTGATTGATACCTTGTGTGTCCGTATTGGGGGCGTGCGATGGTTAACTCCTTGGAACCTCCTCCCTTGGGGCATATGAGTCGTACTTCGCTTCGATGGCTAATAGGCTTTCGAAATAAGTACTTGAGTTCTTTATGACTAATGTGAGTTTTTGGACTCTAAGCACTTCCACCTATCAATATTTTTGCTAGCCTCTTCTGCACTGTGCATTGCGCGTTCTCACCTCGAGACTTGGTGAAAACTTCGCCGGTGCATCCAAACCCCGTGATATGGTCTGCTCTATCACACATAAGCCTTATATATCCTTCGTCAAAACAGCCACCATAGCTAACTATTATGGCATTTCCATAGCCATTTCGAGATATATTGCCATGCCACTTCCACCATTACTATTCACATGACCTGAGCATTCGTTGTCATATTTCTTTGCATGATCATATAGAGTTGACATGATATTTGTGGGAAAGCCACCATTCATCATTCTTATACATGTTATGCTAGATCATTGCACATCCTGGTACACCGCCAGAGCCATTCATATGTAGTCATATTTTCCAGTTTATCAAGTTGTAAGTAAATTAAAGTGTGATGATCATCATAATTACAGCATTGTCCCGATGAGAAAAGAATGGTGGATCTACTGGAAACAGCTACTTTGCCATCTGCCAGCTCTTTGTGGTCCGCTAGCGGTTGGCCAAGAAGCTCTTTGCAATCAGCTACCCAAAAGTGGACGGCAAAGAACTGGCTGCTGGCAAAGTACTTCTTTGCCATTAGCCAGTTCTTTGCCGTCCGCTAGCGGACGGCAAAGAAGCTTTGCCGTCGGCTGGCGGACGGCAAAGAGGGAGGGGCCCCACGGACGAGCTGGTTTAAAAAAACTTAATGGCCCCCCATATTTGCCGTCCGCTAGCGGACGGCAAAGAGCAAGTGGCGGACGACAGAGTGGGGCGGACGGAAAACGTTTAGGTTACTAACGGCGCCCCACCCCGCCCATCTCTCTCTGTTCGATCTGTCCCTCTCTCCTCCCCGACGACCACCGCCACCCGCCACCGCCCCCTGGCCCCACCGTCCCTCGCCCCGTCGCCCCCACCACCCGCCACCACCCCGGCGTCCCGTAGCCCGCGCCGGAGCCAGGTTCGCCGAGGGCCCCCTGCGTC